>NW_025148792.1:0-1341 GCF_004010195.1 Chiloscyllium plagiosum | reverse complement strand
CAAATTTGAAACTATAGTAAACATGACAGGTAACCAACACTCAGCCCAAACTTCATACTGTGATTTGTTTTTTCTCCACATTACAATACTAAGGCAGCATGAAACGCTTACTGGTGCCAATAAGAAGTCAAGCACCTGAATTCCTTTATCTGACGGGGGTGATGATGACGACAGTGAAAACGTATCTGTGGCCAGATCTATATAATACCACATGATCAACATTCTCCCTCCTGGCCTCCGTATGACTTTGTGTGATTGTGTCTTCTTTATCTTGCATTCAATAGAGAGAACCCCTTTCCCCCATTCACACCTCAAATTCGACCCATTATACAGAATCTTTTCTTTCACCACTGCTAAAAGCTCGTTTTTCTTTTGCCACTCCCTCCTTTCCCTGCCACCCATCCTCCACATCTGGCAAGGGATTAAAAGACCATTTTGCAATTGTATTCAGTTTTGAAGAATTGTCACACTGGACTGGAAACGCTAACACTGTTTCTCTTTCCCTGCAGATGTTGACAGGCCTGCTGAGTTTCTCCAGAAATGAACAGGCACAGAACGATTTTTCCATTAAACCAATAAATATGGATGCCGCAAATAAAAATTAAAAAAAAACATTTATAGAAGGTTGACTGGACTCTGCATTCACTCCAGAAAATTCTGCAACATCTTTCGCAATTTCTTCAGCAATTTCTGTTTTTGAACAATTTCCATCGACATATTGTCAAAGATGCCCAAACATCCTGTCCAACATGGAGCGCCGTACACTGGGAACTGAACAGTAACGCATGGTGACAAGTTCCTTGACTCTGAAACTGCATAAAACTGGCACCACTGATACTGCAGAGCTCTGAATCATGGTCAGGGAGACAAACAGAAGGAAACACATTCACTTCAAATACAGATGATGGCAATACTGAAAGGAAAAGATTCAGATTAGTACCTTAAATGGATATTGTTTATGTAACAAGTTGGAGGCGTGACACCAAGGAAAGACTTCTAGCAGAGTGAGAATATAAAAGTGGAAGTATTTCCACATCTGAAACCAGAGTAGGTCACTGAATACAGAGCTGATGGGTGAATGGGTCTCGGTGTGAACTGGGGGGCAGTCAGTAGAATTGAATTGTAGATATTGCAGCTAAAACTGGGTTATCATCTGATGCGGTAGCTTTCAATGACAATCTGTAACTTTTCCCCAAGGATAGCCCATCCTTCTACCATTTCCATCAAGCCGATCCATAGATCAGTGACGAGTGTGGGTGAACATGGTGGGGTCGGAATCACGTGAACCTACACCTATGACAACCCATTAAAGCTACCGCACTTGACTGGTTTCACTACAAA
>NW_025148791.1:0-1341 GCF_004010195.1 Chiloscyllium plagiosum | reverse complement strand
TTAGGTTTCACATGTACACTGACAATGCCCAGCAATCCCTCCCCATCATCCCTCTCCATTACTCAGTTATCAAACTGCTCATCACGCTCCCACTACGCAATTGGCTGCAATTTCCTGCAACGGAACATTGCAATGGTTAAAGCCATTGTCTTCAGTTGCTATTACAAATTACTTTCCCTTACTGCTGAGCCCCTCCCTCCCACTGGGAACTATCTGAGACAGAACCGCACCCTTCACAATATTGCTCTCATATCTGACCCCAAGATGGCCTTCTGATCAGACATCTACACAATCGCAAACACCAGGAATTTCAAACTCTTAAAATGTTGCTTATCTCCACCTCACCCCAGCTCCATTGCTACTGAAACCCCTGACCTGTGTCAGTGTTGCCTTAAACTTGACGAATCCAAAACAGAACCCGTGATTCCATGAGTGACCCAGAATATGGTTCCAGACTCCCTCATGATGGAAACATCCACTCAGTATTTACCCTGTCAAACTCCTTAAGAATCCTACATGTTACAATGAGACCACCTCTCATTCTTCCCAAATACAGTAAGTAGAGACCCAATTTCTTCAGCCTTTTCTTAAAAGATAATTCCTGCAATCCAGGGTTCATCCCAGTCAATTTTCTGTGAAATGCCTCTGATGAAATGACACATTTCCTTAAATAAAGGGACCAAAACTTCTGTTATTACTCCAGATGTGATCTCACTCGCACTTTATAAAGTTACTCTCAGGTATATACTCCGTTTCTGGTCTGGTCACCCTTCCTCAGATACGTTAACTCTAATTTATTTTCGCACCTGCTGTTCGACCTGCTGAGCTTTTCCAGAAACTTCTGTTTCTCTTCCTGGTTTACAGCATCTTCAGTTGTTTCGGTTTTCTTATCCTTTAAACTTGCCATCTCTCCTATAGTATTTGTCATTTCCACCTTGGAAAAAAGATTTATATTTGTTTGTTCTCCCCTACCTGGGAAAAAAGAAACCATGACTAGTCACCCTATCATTACTCCTCATAATTTTATAAAGTTCGATAAAGCCACCTAAAGTGTCCAGTGCTGCAGGGAAATAGCCTCAGCCTATTCAGCCTCTCCCTATGGTTCAAATGTTCCAATACTGGCAACACCCTGGAAAAACTTTTCTGAACTCTTGCAAGTTTCCCAACATCTTTCCTATAGCAGGGAGACTGGAATTGAAAGCAGTATGGGATTCCAAAAGTGGCCGAGCCAATAAACTGTACAACCGAAACATGATCTCCCAACTTCTATACTCAATGCACTGCCCAAAAACAGCTAGCATACCGCATACCACCTTCACTGACCTGTCTACCTTCAACCCC
>NW_025148790.1:0-1341 GCF_004010195.1 Chiloscyllium plagiosum | reverse complement strand
GCTCAGGACTCTGCGGGCATTCGGGTTCGGGACACAGTTCGTCGCCTGGATCCGACTTTTGTACACCGCTGCAGAGTGCCTGGTTAAAGTTAACGGGTTGAAACTTTATTGCTGGAACAGCACAGCAGGTCAGGCAGCATCCAGGGAACAGGAGATTCGACGTTTCGGGCACAGGCCCTTCTTCAGGGTCCCTTCACTTAACGGGTCCCTTCACTTCGGGAGAGGAGTGCGTCAAGGCTGCCCCCTGTCTGGCCAGCTGTATTCCCTGTGTGTGGAGCCTTTCCTGCGCCTCTTGTGGAGGAGGTTGTCGGGGTTGGTTCTGCACGGCGCGGGCTCGGGGGTGGTCCTCTCGGCTTACGCCGACAACGTGCTCCTCACTTTCACCGACCCGGCTGACCTGGGGAGGATGTGAGAGTGCCAGGCCGTGTACTCGGCAGCATCTTCCGCCAGGATCAACTGAGCCAAATGTTCCGGACTACTGGTCGGTCCGTGGCAGGTGGACTCTCTGCCGGAGGAGTTACGGAGGTTCAGCTGGAGTAACACCCATCTCCTCTACCTGGGGGTCTACCTCAGCCCGGCTGAGGAATCCTGGCCGGCCAACTGGCAGGAGCTGGAGGCCAAAGTCTCGGCTCGCTTAGGCCGCTAGACAGGACTGCTCCGAGTGCTATCTTACAGGAGTCGAGTGCTGGTCATAAACCAGCTGGTGGCCACCATGCTGTAGTACCGGCTGGTCACTTTGGTCCCTCCTCCTGGCTTTGTCGCTGACATCCAGAGAACGTTGGTCGACTTCTTCTAGGACAAAAAGATGCACTGGGTCGCTGCGCAGGTTCTGAGCCTCCCTATTGAGGAGGACGGTCAGTCGCTGGTGTGCGTGCGTACTCAGGTCGCGACGTTCAGCCTTCAGACATTGCAGCAATACCTTTACGTCGAGCTTCTTCCTAGGTGGTGCGCACTGGCGATGTATTTTTTCCGCCAGGTGCGTAACCTCAACTACGACACGCAGCTCCTGTTCGTCGACCATGACGGTTTGGAGGTTGCCCTCAAGACGCTGCCTGTCTTTTACCAGGACCTGATCACTGTCTGGAACATGGTCGAATCGCGTCGTGCCTACCCTCGGGCTGGAGTAGCGGCTGTCATCAGGGAGCCGTTACTCAGGAATCCGCACCTCCGTACTCGCGGGTTCGAGTGGCTGTCAGAGGGGAGGGCCGTGGCGGCGAGGGTGACCAGGGTCGGGAACATGCTGGGTGCCGGGGGCCTGGGCTGGACGCTACCGCAGGACATAGCGAGCAGGGCAGCGGTGGACGTCTGGTACGTGGCCACCGCCATCCGATGCCTTAAAAC
>NW_025148789.1:0-1341 GCF_004010195.1 Chiloscyllium plagiosum | reverse complement strand
AACCCAATTGACTTCATTTTTATTTCTTTGCCATCACTTCCGATTAAACAATCTGATGTTGGGGATGTACAAATGAAGCAGTTTGAAAATCAGACAGAGAAGCTGCCATCATGATGGAGTGAGAGAGAGATCCAAGACATTGAAATACTCTATCAAATGTCCCTTTTCATTTGAAACCGCTTCACTGTAAAGGAAAGAAGACGATTCAGAGAGATCTTCTACGGGAAGAAGACGGACAGTATAGACGTTAGCGGCTACATGTTTTTTCAATTAAGTTGTGTAATATTAATGTGTCTTTTTTCAACAGTATATTGATATCGAGTTGGACGTATGTAATAAGCAGTCAAGAGAAATAGGGGCTGAGAGTTGTGAATAGTTATTTCGTGTTCATTGTTACAGGTAAAGAATAAATTGATAATATTTTCCTTCAATAGTGGATTGTGGGAATTCTCTACCACGCATATTTTAACAGATTAACAGACGAGGTGAGCATTTCTGGGTGTTTAGTTTAATTCACAGAAGGGTTCACGGCCCTGTTGTAACAAATCTACAGCACCACATCATTATACAGAATTGTCCATTGAAGAAATTTTACTGAGCGAGATCATTGAAAGTATTTATCATGGATTTTCGACTTGGAAGTGAATTGAGTGAATTGTAGATTTGTTGTTGTATTCAGAGTTAGAGAGACATAAACTCTGAGAGTCATGCAATATGCAAACAGACCCTTCAGCACAAATCGTCCATGCTCACCAGGTTTCCGAAAGTGATCTGATCCGATGTTCCTGCGTTTCGCACATACAGTTTAGAAATGGAAGATCTGCAGATGCTGCAAATCAGAAAGACAAACAGAAGCTGCGTGAAAACCTCAGCAAGTATGGTAGTATCTGCGTCGAGAAATCAGAGTTAACGTTTCAGATCCAATGACCCTTCCTCAGAACTCTGAGGAAGTATGCAGTTATCTCAGCAAGGCCGCGCCACAATTTCTTCCCTATTTTCCCGCAAGGATCTCGGCTACACTTGAACAGGTACTGGGTATGTATCTACGGTTCTGCGTTTTTGGTATCTCTAGCACTTTCTCTTCTGTAATGTGCCCTCGTTTCAAATCATCACTATATTTATTTATTTCTCGAGTTCTGGAGTTTCCATATTTATCTACGCAATAAATATATACGCGATATATTTAGATAAGATCTCACCCATCCAGCAGGAAAACTCTGCAAGGCAGAGGAGTGGTTGAGGTGGAGTTCTTGTGAGGAGTGTGAGGCCAAGCTCTTATGGACTGTATTGTTGAATTCTTAACTGTGATTCAGTGATTTCCAGTTTTGCAGGAATGACTGT
>NW_025148788.1:0-1341 GCF_004010195.1 Chiloscyllium plagiosum | reverse complement strand
ACTTTATACTGTAAACTTTCCTCAGTAGTGACTAATGGGGACGGGGTGGGGGAGGAGCCCACCTTGCCTCGTAGCATGGAGCCCAACACAGCAGACTGTTCAGACTGCCGCCATCTTGAATCTCCCCCAATATTCCTTTAATCACATTTTGTACTTATCTTCTGACTTGAGACAGTGCTGATTGTGATCAGAGGTACCCATGCATTAAGAATTTCAGTCGTTGGATATCTAATTATCTTCCTGAAGTACTTGCTCCGTTCACGACAAAACAAAAGATACCTGATGTCGCTGCATAAAATTAGTCTTTGCACCTGACCACTATGCCTGTCATCGACACGAACTGGGTAGTAATGAAAACTGAATATAAAATGCTTTTCATTTTACCGTTCTTTTATGTGCCCACTTGACCACTTTGTAGTTGATGGGTAGTAGTGGTGGATATTTCATAGATATCATGTTGATCTGCCTTTTTCACGTATGAGAGTTTTGATATCCCAATAAGTGAGGATTCTTTCTCTGCTTGACAGAGGTGTTCAGAATACCAGTTGTAACTTGTAGCTTTCTATTTCAAATCGAGGGCATCATGGAATTTCGCAGCCACTTGCTGCACAAAATTCGTTTGCGTGCAGGAATCCTACCTGATTAAATTTTCTTATGTTATAACCTTCAGTCTGAGGTTTCCCGTAAACAGCTATGATCCTGCTGCTTAGCTCCATGTAGGGAATCATATCCGAATCTTCCAGTCAGTGGATGGGCATGCAGGTACCATGTTCACAAAAGGATATTAATGATTTAACTAGCTGCTATATGATGCTGATTATTATATTTATAGTTTTCATGCAAACTAAATTTATTGGTTGCCTTATTGAGTTCAGGCAAGCAAACATCTGTGCTTGTCCTTCTGGTTCCACTTTGACCCCACATTTTACTAATACAATAATGATTACTGGAGTCAACATGCTGTTGGAATCAAAGCACGTAAATTGACCAGACAAGTCAAGTTTTCCAGCTGTGAGCAGGGCTTCTTTGCAAGTGGGAAAATACAATCAAAAGGAGAAGCATTTTCCCTTGAGCAACTAGTGACAAACGTGGAGCAGCAAGATTCTCAGACATATCTTTAGCACTACACGAGTAATGTGGATTAAAATCTGCAGGTGTGCAACCACAGCCCTGAAATTCTGATGAAAAACGTCAGCTGAGCAGAGGGATCCCTCCACATGCATGTGACATGTTCATAAAATAATTGTGAAGTATTAATCTGGTCAGGAGACATACATAAACAGCTGAAGACATGCTTCTGCTGCTTGGCAAACAGGACACATCATTCCCCACGTTTGTTGG
>NW_025148787.1:0-1341 GCF_004010195.1 Chiloscyllium plagiosum | reverse complement strand
CTTACTGGGTCGCCACCATCTTGGATCCCCCCCCAAGTATGATAGTTAATGTCTGCTCAGATACTACTCACTAGTGTTCTGGAAGTGGAATGTTGGGTGCCTGATTGGTTGTTTGGCTCTGGCTACCTCACCATACTTCAGGTACAAAACCATCTTCCATCTACAGATGTGGTCAATCTACCAAAACTGCCTCTCGTTGATGAATTTAACACACTTAGGTGCTCTGCTTTTGTCACAGTTTGGAGACCAGAACAGTCAAATGGGTGCAGATATTGCTAATATGGCATCGTGCTATGTCAATGTCACATCTACAGCATTTTGTGGCATTGTGCAGCATGTTCTTCAAATTAATGATTTTGTTTGAAAGTCAAAGGAGACCAATTCTTAGGGTGTCAAGGAGGACTACACACAATTAGGGTGTACTGCTGCAAACAATCAAGGGACTTGTCTTATTACAGTCAGGAGGGGAGGGGGGGGTCAGAATGAGATAGGCACTTGGTTCTACTGAATCCAGAGATCCATGTCCTTCCATTCCAGGGACTGGGCTGTGGTCAGTCCTGCAGATCAAGTGCAGCCTTCTGGGTAAATAATTCCGCAGATCAACTACACTCAAGAGAAAGAAAAAAATCTCCTTCTTAAATGGATTACCCTTTATTTTGAGATGATGCCTACTGGTCATAAACTCTCCCACAAGGGGAAACAAACTCAGCATCTACCCTGTCAAGCCCCTTAATAGTCTTAAATTATTCAGCAAGATCTCTTCCCACTCTTTTAAACTCCAATGAGTACAAGCCCAGACTATTCCAACATTCCTCATAAGAAAATCCTTCTTTACCCAATATCAAACCAGTGTATCTGCAACAAATGTCAGTTTGTTTTCATCAGATAAGGGCAACAAAATTGTTCACAGTATTCTAGGAATGGTCTAACAAGTGCTTCCCTTGTCGATTCACTATCCATGCTAATGTAATACCCAACACCAAGAAACCTTAGGTGCAATACCTTATCAAACATCTTTTCAATACCAAAATACATTACATCAACTAGTTCCCTTTATCTATCTTGGTTGTTACCTCCTCAATGAACTGTAATAAATTTGTGAGGCATGTTTTCCCTTTCATGAGACCATGCTGCTTCTGCTTGATTCCATGATCCCAGCTCCCAGCCCTGCCGAGTTTTCACCATCCCTCCAGACCTTCCCCTCACTGAGGACGAACCATCAGTCCTCAGCAAATGACTCACCTTCATCCCCCTCTGTCCACGCATCAATGAATTTAATATATGCCGTGACGTCGAACAATTCTTTTGCCGCCTCCAAGCTTACTTTCACAATCAGGACTC
>NW_025148786.1:0-1341 GCF_004010195.1 Chiloscyllium plagiosum | reverse complement strand
TTTCCCTGTGAAGTATACTCAGTCCGTCAGATATTTTCCTCATGAAGGGTGAGGAACTGAATGTCAGACAGGCCACTGCCTGTCTCGGTTCTTCCTGCCCGACAGTGGGCGTTTTACCCTGGGGATGGGAGAAAGGGAGTTATTAAAGGAGATAGAAGGGGGTTGTACAGCTCTTGGTGCTGGTGCAGGTGGGGTCAAGAGGGGAGTTGTCCCAAGCACTGAGCAGGCAGTGCAGAGGGGGCATTCAGGGTTTCTGATGTTGGGGTCGGTGGGAACGACTGGGGGAAGATGTTGCATGCAAAAGTGAGGGTGGGTGGAATTTAGCCTTGGTGGGAGCTGGGTCCAGTTACAGAGATAGAGTGAACGTGAGGTGTTGGAGTGAAATGGTGAGCCCCACACTGTCTGAGTGGACATTGTCACTGATCCCCTTCCTACACTGCTGGACATTCCTCCAATCAGCCGACACTGCACTTACCTGACTGGCAATGTCAGGGCAGACAGGCCGGATCTATTCCCATAGCATTCTCTGTGGTCCTGAGGAAAGAGGACACCCCTCCTCTGCATCACCCTGCTCAGTAGGGCCTCCAGGTACCTGTCCACAATGTAGGACACAAAATGTCCCCTGTATGCCATGGCCGGGGAAGATCTCAGAAAGCAGTCAGGAAATCTCCAGACTGACAGTGCTTGGCCAAATGAAGAATGTCCTTCAGGAATGGCACTGGCATCAGTCAGTATTCAGATCACCAGAATGTTTTTAGAAATTAGACTGGGAGATGGGAAAAGATTATTTCTCTTTGTAGAAGAGTTGAAGAGAAGAAGCTTAAACCCAGAGTAAGGGGTTAGCTATTTAAGGAGTGTTTTTTAGGGGGATGAATCTCTGGAATTCTGTATCACATTGGGCTTTCAAGGCTTGTTTATTAAGTATTTTCAAGGCTGAGACAGACAGATTTTAATCAGTCAGGGTCAGGAAGGAAAATGCAGCTGTAAGATTATCAGATCAGCCACGATTTAATCAAATCATGGAGCAGGAACTAATGAGCTGGATGATCTAGTTCTGGTCCTGTGCCTTTAGGTCTTTGGACAAAATTAGGCAGATCGTCTGAATTCCAAGTGCCGGTATCAGAAATAATTACTAATATATTATTATGAAGTTGTGTAGAGTACTCCTGAAATTGAAACATGCATCAATTAGCTGTGCGATTGCTGTTTTGACAGCAATTTGAATTTAATCAATCAGGTTAAATTATGCCCCAGGATACTAAAACATAATCAAGTTTCAATTTATTGTCTTGTGAACGTTGACCCAAAGAGACGATCCAATGTTGGGAATATAAAAAAGGC
>NW_025148785.1:0-1341 GCF_004010195.1 Chiloscyllium plagiosum | reverse complement strand
GCCTCAGCACAGACACCCGGCCTCAGTACGGACACCCGGCCTCAGTACGGAAACCCGGCCTCAGCACGGACTCCTGGTCTCTGCACAGACACCTGGCCTCAGCACGGACACCTGGCCTCAGCACAGACTCCTGCCCTCAGCACGGACTCCCAGCCTCAGCACAGAAACCCGGTTTCAGCACAGACTCCCGGCCTCAGCACAGACACCCGGCCTCATCACAGACACCCGGCCTCAGCACAGACTCCCGGCCTCAGCACAGACACCCGGCCTCAGCACAGACACCCATCCTCAGCACGGACACCCGGCCTCAGTACGGAAACCCGGCCTCAGCACGGACACCTGGCCTCAGCACAGACTCCTGCCCTCAGCACGGACTCCCAGCCTCAGCACAGAAACCCGGTTTCAGCACAGACTCCCGGCCTCAGCACAGACACCCGGCCTCAGCACAGACACCCGGCCTCAGCACAGACACCCATCCTCAGCACGGACACCCGGCCTCAGCACAGGCACCCGGCCTCAGCACGGACTCCCGGCCTCAGCACAGACTCCCGGCCTCAGCACAGACACCCGGCCTCATCACAGACACCCGGCCTCAGCACAGACTCCCGGCCTCAGCACAGACACCCGGCCTCAGCACAGACACCCGGCCTCAGCACAGACACCCATCCTCAGCACGGACACCCGGCCTCAGCACAGGCACCCGGCCTCAGCACGGACTCCCGGCCTCAGTACGGACACCCGGCCTCAGCACAGACACCCGGCCTCAGCACAGACACCCGGCCTCAGCAGGGACTCCCGGCCTCAGCACAGACTCCCGGCCTCAGCACAGACACCCGGCCCCTGCACAGACACCCGGCCTCAGCACAGACTCCCGGCCTCAGCACAGACCCACGGCCTCAGCACGGACACCCAGCCTCAGTACGGACACGCGGCCTCAGCACAGACTCCTGGCCTCTGCACAGACACCTGGCCTCAGCACAGACACCCGGCCTCAGTACGGACTCCCGGCCTCAGCACGGACTCCCGGCCTCAGCACGGACTCCTGGCCTCTGCACAGACACCTGGCCGCAGCACAGACACCCTGCCTCAGCACAGACTCCCGGCCTCAGCACGGACTCCCGGCCTCAGCACGGACACCCGGCCTCAGTAAGGACACCCGGCCTCAGTACGGACACCCGGCCTCAGCACATACTGCCGGCCTCAGTACAGACTCTCGACCTCAGCACAGACGCCCGGCCTCAGCACAGACACCCGGCCTCAGCACAGACTCCCAGCCTCAGCACAGGGCCCCGGCCTCATCACAGACATCCGGCCTCAGCACACACACCCGGCCTCAGTACG
>NW_025148784.1:0-1341 GCF_004010195.1 Chiloscyllium plagiosum | reverse complement strand
GTGTCTGCGTGTAACCCCCTCACTGTGTTTGTGTGTGCATGTCCTTCCCTCGCCGTGTGTCTGCGTGTATCTCCCTTACTGTGTGTGTTCGCATGTCCTTCCCTCGCTATGTGTCTGAGTGTATCCCCCTCATTGTGTGTAAGAGTGTCCTTCGCTCGCTGTGTGTCCGCGTGTATCCCCCTCATTGTGTGTGTGTGTCCATGTCCTTCCCTCGCTGTGGTTCTGCGTCTATCCCTCTCACTGTGTGTGTGTGTGTGTGTGTCCTTCCCTCGCTGTTAATCTGCGTGTATCTCCCTCACTCTGTGTCTGTGTGTCCTTCCCTCGCGGTGTCTGTGTGTATCTCCCTCACTGTGTGCGTGTGTGTGTTTGTGTGTGCATGTCATTCCCTCGCTCTGTGTCTGCGTCTATCCCCCTTACTGTGTGTGTGTGTGTCCTTCCCTCGCTGTGTGTCTGCGTGTATCTCCCTCACTGTGTGTGTGTGTGCATGTCCTTCCCTCGCTGTGTGTCTGCGTGTCTCCCCCACTGTGTGTGTGTGCGTGTCCTTCCCTTCGCTGTGTGTCTGCGTGTATCACCCTCATTGTGTGTATGTGTGTTCTTCCCTCGCTGTGTGTCTGCGTGTATCACCCTCACTGTGTGTGTGTGTGCATATCATTCCCTCGCTGTGTATCTGCGTGTATCTCCCTCACTGTGTGTGTTCGCATGTCGTTCCCTCGCTATGTGTCTCCGTCTATCCCCCTCAATGTGTGTATGAGTGTCCTTCCCTCGCTGTGTGTCTGCGTGTATCTCCCTCACTGTGTGTGTGTGTGTGTGGATGTCCTTCCCACGCTGTGTGACTTCGTGTATCCCCTTCACTGTGTTTATGTGTTTCCTTCGAGCGCTGTGTGTCTGCGTGTATCCCGCCATCTCTCTCTGTGTGTGTGTGCATGTCCTTCCCCCGCTGTTTGTCTGTGTATCTCTCTCACTGTGTGTGTGCATGTCCTTCCCTTGCTGTGTGTCTGCGTGTATCCCCCTCACAGTATGTGTACTCATGTCTTTCCCTCGCTCTGACTCTGCGTGTATCCCCCTCACTGTGTGTGTGTGCATGTCCTTCCGTCGCTGTATCTCTGCGTGTATCACCCTCACTGTGTGTGTGTGCATGTCGTTCCCTCGCTGTGTGTTTGGGGGTATCCCCCTCACTGTGTGAGTGTTTGACCCCCTCGCTATGCGTGTGTGCATGTCCTTCCCTCGCTGTGTTTCTACGGGTGGACCCCTCACTGTGTGTGTTTGTCCTTCCCTCGCTGTGTGTCTGCGTGTATCTCCCTCACTGTCTGAGTGTGTGTCCTTCTTTCGCTGTGTGTGTGT
>NW_025148783.1:0-1341 GCF_004010195.1 Chiloscyllium plagiosum | reverse complement strand
TTAGACCGAGCCTCTTGCTGTGGTTGTGGGTGAATTGCCTTAATTTGGCTCCTGACTCAGAAACTGCACATAGAATCAACTGCTGTAACAATGATTTAAACTTTATTGTATGTAGCAACCAAAAATAAAACCTCTCAAGTAACCAAGTTCAACCTCACCCCCAACTTGGCTATCACCCAATCGATGGCAGAATTTAACTGAGTTTCAACCGACAGTATCTGACTCTGGAAGTGTCCAGGGATTCACTGCAGTGTTGTTCTTCCAAGTACTGCTGCTGCATCTTTCTGGAGTTAAATTCTGGTGGAGATTCCTCACTTTCAAATCTTTGGTGTGACGATTCTTCAGATTCTAACACCACCTCCCTACACTTCTGGAGATCTCAGGTCTGTAGCTTACCTTCTTATCCTCGAGGTTTAGCAGTTTGTTTGATACAGCTTGTCCTGCAAAAAAAAAAAACCTTTACGTCAGGGCCTTCCTTCCACAGACAGACTTAATTGTCCTTTTGTCATGAGATTATTAAACACTTAGCTCACCTGTCCCAGGAAACAGCTCGTTGTTTTGCATCCTTCTTCCCAGGATTGTTAACTAGCAGAAATGAGGCCATTCAGCCCATTGAGTCTGCTCCACTATTCAATCATGGCTGATAAGTTTCTTAACCCAAACTCCCCATAACCTTTGATATTTAAGAATGATTGTATGGTGGAGCAGACTCAATGGGCTGAATGGCTTAATTTCTGCTTCTGAGGTCTTATGATGTTGCAGTTTCTCAGTGGCACTTTTGTTTCTTGGATCAGAAAGAGTTATTGCTGACTTAGGTAGTTTGGAAAGTTCTGGAGCTTACAGGACCACACCACATTTATCACTGCCTCCTCCTGAGATACTGACAACTCCCAAGATCCCTTGGTATTCCTGAAAACAATCAATGTGTTTGGAAATCTCTGCTGCTACTCTAGAACAGAAGGATTATGGGGAGAAAATTCTGAAATCTGATGTGCAAAGGGACTATGGAGTTCTACTCCAGGATTCTCTCAAGGTAAACTTGCAGGTTGAGTCACTAGTTGGGGAGGCAAATGCAATGATGGCATTTATTTTGATCAGACTTGAATATAAAAGCATGGATATACTTCTGAGGCTGTGTAAGGCTCCGGTTAGGCCACAATTGGAGTACTGTATGCAATTCTGGCGTAAATATCTCATGAAGGATAGCCCTGGAACATGTTCAGAGGAGTTCTTGAGAATGGTCCAGGAATGAAAGATCTAACATATAAAGAACATCCTATGGGTCTTATGATATGCTGATGTGTGGATGGTTGGGGGAAGGGGGTGGGGGGAGATGAAGAG
>NW_025148782.1:0-1341 GCF_004010195.1 Chiloscyllium plagiosum | reverse complement strand
TTCAGCACAGCTGTGATATATTCCTTGATCAGTTATGCAACTCCTCCACTCCTTTTAGCTTCCTCTCTGTCCAGCCTGAAGCATCGATATTCTGGAACATTTTGTTGCCAATCATTCCGTTCCCGCAATCCAGTCCCAGTAATACCTATAACATCATACTTACAGGTACTAATCCACAAATTAAGTTCTTCTGCCTTACCTGCTACACTTCTTGCATTAAAACAAAAGCATATCAGACAAACATTCCTTTCTTCTCATTGTCAGCTCCCTGCCTACTCGTCGCTCAGTCACGCTGACTTCATTATTTAGCTACTTACTGGCTTCAGTTGCGACCACTTGGATGAACGTTTGCTCACAGAGCTGGAAATTTTATGTGCCGACATTTGCTCACCATCCTAGGTAACATCATCAGCGTGTCTCCGGTGAAGCACTAGTGTTACTGAGTCGCTTTCGATTTATGTTTTTGGGATTGGTGGTATCTTTTCCTGTCCTCATATCATTGCCCGTGATGCTGCTATTTTCTCTCATTTTCTAAGAAGGTGCTAAATGGCGTCCAAGTTAATGTGTTTGTTGACAGAGTTCCGGCTGGAATGCGATGCTTCCAGCAAATGTTGTGCATGAGTCTGTTTGGCTAGTCCGAGGATGTTGTCCCATTCCTAGTGATGTCCTTCATCTTCCATATGTAAGTATACTACTGAGAGAGAGTTATGTCTTTCTTTTGCTACTTGATGTTCATGTGTAATGGTGGCTAGTTTTCTGCCTGTTTATCCAACGTAGTGTTTATTACACTTCTTGCAAGGTATTTTGTAAATGACATGAGCTTTGCTCGTTGTCTGTAAAGGTCTTTAACGTCCATTAACTGCTGTTTTAGGGCTACCATGATGCCAAGCGGACTGAGAATTCTGGTAGATATTTGGAGCTGTCTTTGATGACGGGGAGAGTGGCTAGCTTTTGTGGACGCGTTCTATTCGATTGTTCGGTTAAATTGAGTTTCGTGCAACACCTCTATTTGTTGCTGAGAAATCGGTGGACTGAAGGTTTGAATACAATTCAATAGAAGAGCGAGAGAGAGTGACACCGAGTAGATTCAGTGTGACAGTGTGACAGTGAGAGTGAGGGAGTGAGAGTGAATTGAGGTAATCATTGTGAAAGTGACGTATTTTGACACTGAGTGAGTGAAAGTGAATATGAGGGAGTGAGAGTAAGAACGAAGAAGTGAGCATAAACCACGAAAATGTGAACGTGACAGGGAGAGCTTAAAAGTGTGGGAGTGATTGACACTGAATTAGTAAATGTATCTGTGCGAGTGTTCCTGACTTCCAGCTTTTCCTATTTGTCATT
>NW_025148781.1:0-1341 GCF_004010195.1 Chiloscyllium plagiosum | reverse complement strand
TGTTCTCTCTCACATACACATGGACTGGAGTTCACTCTCAAATACACAGGCACTGCTAGTCTCTCTCAGTTACAAAACCACTCATGTTCTCTCTCCGATTCACAGTGACTGCTGTTCTCTCTCGGAGACATGGGCACTGCTGTTCTCTCTCAGTTACACAGGGACTGATATGGTCTCTCAGATCAGCAACAATTGCTGTTCTCTCTCAGATACACAGGGACTGATGTTGTCTCTCAGATACACCATGACTGCTGTTCTCTCTCAGATGCATAGGCCATGCCATCCTCTGTCTGATACCCAGGGACTGCTGTTCTCCCTCAGATACATAGCCTCTGCTTCTCTCTCTCTCTCAGACACCCAGGGACTGCTGTTCACTCTCAGATTCAAAGCTAATCCTGTTCTATCTAAGATACAAAGGGACTCCTGTCGTCTCTGAGATATACAGGGGCTGGTGTTCTCTCTAACATCCACAGGCACGGCTGTTCTCTCTCAGATACAGAGGGACTGCTGTTCACTCTCAGATATACAGTGACTGCTGATTTCACTCAGATACATGGGCACTGCTGTTCCCGATCAGATACACCGGGATCGCTGTTCTCTGTCAGATACACGGACACTGCTGTTCTCACTCAGATTCACAGGAACTGCTGTTCTCTTAGTTTTCCAGGGGGAGGTGTTCTCTGTCAGATACACAAGCTCTCAGGTTCTCTGCAGATACCCAGACACTGGTGTTCTCAATAAAGTACACAGGGATTGATGTTCTCAGTAATATATACAGGGATTGCTGTTACCTCTCAAATACACTGGCACAGCTGTTCTCCCTCGGATACAGAGGGAATGCTGTTCTCTCTAATATGCACATGCACTGCTGTAATCCCACAGATTCACAGGCAATGCTGTTCTCTCCCAGATATACAAGCACTGGTGTTCTCTCTCAGAGGCACAGTCACTGCTGTACTCTCTGATACACAGGACTGGTTATCTCTTTAACATCCACAGTCACTGCTGTTCTCTCACAGATACACAGGCACAGCTGTTGTCTCTCAGATTCACAAAAGACTGCTGTTCTCTCAGATACACAGTCACTGTTGTTCTCTCTGATACACAGGCACAGCTATTCTCACTCAGATATACATGCACTGCTGTTCTCTCTCAGATACACAGGGACTACTGTTCACTCTCAGATGCAAAGGGACTGCTGTTCTGTCTCACATACACATGGACTGGTGTTCTCTCTCAAATACACATGCACTGCTGGTCTCTCTCCAATACACAGTGATTGCTGTTCTCTCTCAGATGCATAGGCCATGCTGTTCTCTGTTTGATACACATGCACTCAGA
>NW_025148780.1:0-1341 GCF_004010195.1 Chiloscyllium plagiosum | reverse complement strand
TACCTCCTCCAAGGTGGAGGCCAGCTGATGAGTCTTTATTTAGAACGAGTGGTTGCATATTTGGGTGAAAGGATAGAGAGAACCAGGTCAAGATTGGTGAGGCTTCGCTTCCTGGGATATGGTGGCGTCGTAAAGGGACAGACTGGAAATGATATGCAAATAGCACTGCACCGCATATCCAACATAACAGCTCCTGGGTCAGGATAATGATGGTAGGCTTTGTGGCCCAAAATAGTGTAGGTACCATTATGGATTCTCAAGTGGTCGATCTGGAAGTCTCTCTAGGTTTTGGTGCAGGTGGTGTTTTGGCTAGTAATGTTGAGGACGTGAAGGATCAATAAACTGTCTTCTGCTGTGGACCAACTTGCTGCAGGGGTGAGGAGCAACGAGTTCGTGCACTGGCGCCAGCCGGCATTCCATCTGATTGGATGGCTGTTTTGGAGGCTGATAGATTACATGGGTGTGCGCTGTCAGAAGGGGTGAAATCCTGCAAAGTGCGCGGGAGAACTTCCGAGAACTAAGCATTTCTAGTCCTACAAAGAACGGGGCAGTACTATATCTGATCATACAAACTGAGACAGGCCAAGTGCGGAGCATCAGAGTGGAGAAGCAGTTAGGCAATAGCGATAACAACTTAATCATTTTCGATATTCAGTTCAAAGTATATAAACATCACTCAATGATTAATATTGCATCTGGAAAATGAACGATGTTATGGGTCTAAAATCTAAATTGGAGCACGTTGATAAGAAACAATGCATGAAAAATGGGATAATATAGTTGAAATATAGTTGGATAGTGTGCATGCTTACTGCATGCCCATCACAAATAAATTTGAGGCATCAAAATGTTAGGAATCTGGATGACTAAGGATACTGATGAGAAAATAAGGAAGGAAATGAATGACATGTGATGCATGCCACGATAATAATAGTTGTCAGAATCAGGAAAAGAATCTCAAACGCAACAGAGAGGATAATACTCGAATGTGGATTCGCAAATGATCAGCTGGTTTGTGGAATAGTGAGTAATGAGGATGACACTGATCATCTTCGAATGAATATTCGTATGTTGGCAGAATCGGCAGACACCTGGCAGATAAATTGCAATAAATAGGTACAGGTGACGATGCTTTTTGATAGACAGAACAGAGAGGCAATACAGACTGAATGGTACAACTTCGCTGGACGTATAGGAGCAGAGAGACTTCAGGGTTAATGTGCTTGGTTGCCAGGGAAGTTGAAACATCATAGAATATCATGAAATCGCTACAATTTGGAAACACGGTTTTCAGCCCCACTAGTCTGAACTGACCCTCGAAACACAAATCCCCCCATACCC
>NW_025148779.1:0-1341 GCF_004010195.1 Chiloscyllium plagiosum | reverse complement strand
TTCTTCAAAACCCCAATAGCTTCTAGGTCAATCGAATCCACCTCTTCTCATTGGAACATCCCGCCACCTCCAGGATCAGCCAAGTGAACCTTCCCTGGTCTGCCTCCAACACAAGAATGTCTTTCCTTAGTGCACTCATACTATTCATTATAATCTAGGTGTGGTCTGACTTGCATCTTGCATCGTTTTAGCAAGACCTCTCTATATTTAGATTCCATTTCCTTTGTAATAAATGTCAACATTTGATTTGCCTTCTCTATGATGTGCTGATCCTGTAAGCTACCTGCTTCAGATTGATTCACAAGGATTCCCAAAACCCTTTGTGCAGTCAGTCTGAAACCAAACGGTGTTACCCTGACAGTGAGTCGGGAACGTGCTGGAATCTGCTATAAAGAATATGTCAATAAATGATAACTAGATACTTAGAAACAATGGGAGATGTATGATTTTATAAAAGGGGAATATTTTTAAATCTGTTGGATTCTGTATTTTGGTGTGACCTTAAATGGCAGAATAGATAAGGATGGGAGAGGCTAGTTGCGGTAGAGGGATATTTGCAATTTCAGAAGCATTTTAACAAGTTTCAACAAGGGCTAAACTTTAGCTCTTGAGAGAATAGTACCCCTGAAAGGTCAATGAGGCTGTCTGTGTGGAATCACTGCTGATGGGTGAGATACTGAACAAATATTTTGTGTTTGGATTTACTACGGAGAAAGACATGGAAGCTCGGGAACTTGGGAAATACAGTGATGTCTTGAAAAGAGTTCACGTTGGAGAACAGGAGGTGCTGGATGTCTTAAAATGCAATAAGTTAGATAAAACCTTGGGACATGATCAGATGTATCCCAGCGCCTTGAGAGAGGCGAGGGAGATAATTGCAGGGCCCGTCCCAGAGATATTTGCATCATCAACAGCCACTACAGACCAGTGAGACTGATGCAGGGGTGGTAAGTTGTTGGAGGAGATTCTGAGAGAAACGATCATCATGCCTTTGGAAACGTAAGGACAGATTAACGATCGTCAGCATGCCTTTGTGCATGAGAAATCATGCCTCAAATGTGAGTGTGGAGATAGACAAGTGAGAGATCAAAGCAGAGCAGTACACAATGTCCACGTGAACTTTATCAAGGCCTTTGACAAGGTTCTGCATGGCAGACTGGTTAGTAAGTTTAGATCAGACATAACCAGAGAGCGCTCACTAACTAGATACAAAACAGATTGATGGTTGCAGACAGAACATGTTCATAGAGGGTTGCTGCTCAACCTGCAGGACTGTGACCAATGGTGTGCCATGGGGTTCGGTGCTGAGTCACTGTTGTGCATCAATTATATAAACAGTTT
>NW_025148778.1:0-1341 GCF_004010195.1 Chiloscyllium plagiosum | reverse complement strand
CAAGAACATTGACGAGGGCAGGATGGTATACGTAGTCCAATTCATTTTAGTAAGACCTTCAATAAGTGTTCACATGGTACGCTGCTCTGTAATGTTAGATTGCATGGGATGGAGTGGGAACATGGAAAATTAGATCCAAATTGTCTTTATGGTAGGAAGCAGAGAGTAATAGTGGAAGGATGCTTGTCGGACTGGAGGCCTATCACTAACGGAGTGCCTCAGTGGTCGGTGCTGGGACTATTACTATTTGCTTCATATATAACGATTTAGTTTATAATGTTCAAGGCATGATTAGTAAGATTGTAGGTGACTATAAATAATGTGGTCTCGTGTATAATCAGTAAGGTTCTCAGAAATTGCAGCAGGACCTTGATCAGCGGGGGACATGGGCCAAGAAATGGCAAATGGTGTTGACTGTGGATAAATGTGAGTTCTTGTATTTTGCAAAGTAAATTAAAGGTTGGAGTTTCATGGTGAATGGTTGATCTTTAAGAGTTGCAGTGGAACAGATGGACCCTGGAATTCAGGTGCACGGTTCTCTGAAAGTTGATTCCGAGATAGACAGGGCAGTGAAGAAGGTTTTTGGCACGCTGATCTTCATCAGTCAGGGCATTGAATGTCGAAGTTGGGGAGTTATGTTGCAGTTATACAGGATGATGGTGAGGCCATACTTGTAGCGTTATGTTCAGTTTCGTTCACTTTACTCTAGGAAGGATGTTATGAAACTGGAAAGAGTGCACAAGAAATGTACAAGGATATTGTCAAGGACTCTTTGGTCTGGACTTGAAGGAGAGTTTCGACAAGCTAGGACTTTTTACTTTAGAGTGTATGAGACTGTTGGAGGATCTGATGGAAGTGTATAAGACCATGGGAGGCATGGATAGAGTGAATGCACTCAGTCTTTTTTCCCCAGGGTTGGGCAATCCCGGACTAGAGGTCATGAGTTTAAGGTCAGAGGGGAAAGAATAAAAGTGAACCTGAGGAGCAATTTGTTTACACACAGGGTCGTATGCATATGGAATGAGCTGCCAGCGGAAGTGGTTGAGGCGGGTGCATTAACAACATGTAAAAGGCATTTGGACAATTACTTGAATAGGAAAGGATTAGACGGATACAGGGGAATAGCAGAGAAATGGGATTAGTGTGGATGGACATTTTATTCGGAATGGACCCCTTTGGGCCGAAGGGAATATCTTTGTGCTGTAGGACTCTATGACTCGAATGACTATTACTTGTCTGTCACTGAATGTTATATTGTACTTTTCCAATTCACTGGAACTCACTTGACCCTCTAGCCTCCAGGCTTCGACGACGTTTGGCTATAATGTTCAAAATTTCTAT
>NW_025148777.1:0-1341 GCF_004010195.1 Chiloscyllium plagiosum | reverse complement strand
GAAAGACAACAAGCGAATCAATGCATTGCATCACGTGAACTACCGAAATTGCGGGATTTGACAAAAACATAAGACGCTCATCTGCATACAATGTAATCTTACGTGACTTCTATCCCACTTCTGGGGCAGATGTGTTGGCA
This sequence comes from Chiloscyllium plagiosum, assembly GCF_004010195.1. Classification (NCBI taxonomy): domain Eukaryota; kingdom Metazoa; phylum Chordata; class Chondrichthyes; order Orectolobiformes; family Hemiscylliidae; genus Chiloscyllium; species Chiloscyllium plagiosum. Next base: position 1,201 of record NW_025148777.1, on the reverse strand, counting down.
TCCCTACGGATGGCCTCCGCCAGTGGCTCAATCACCAACGTAAACAACAATGGTGAAAGGTGTCAGCCTTGTCGGCTACCTGGAGAAATATTAATGTTACTGGTTGGCACACCATGAGTGAGAACCACAGCCAGAGGATCGCGGTAAAGGACCCTCAGCGACTTGATAAAACTTTGCGTAGACCAAACCGTTCTAATGTACAGAAGAGATTCGGCCACTCAACCCAATCAAATACTTTCTCTCATCTAAAGAGATCAATAATCCCTGGACAGATTGTTGTTGACACTCTTGGATCATATTGAGTAATACTTAACATTGTAGGAAGATCTGCGGCCCTTTACAAACCCGTTTGGTCCTCTTTGGCAACGGAAGGCAGCAAAGTTTCCAGCCTGATTGTACTGGTCTCAGATAGTATTTTGAAACCAACATTTAAAAGTGAGATTGGAGGGTAAGAAGCACAATCCTCCGGGGTCTTCATTTCTTCAGCATCAGAGAGATGTGAGCCTCTCTTAAGGATGGAGGGAGGGGTTCGTGACTGTATGAGTGACGGAACATGTTAAACATCAGCCCTGACAATAGGTTTATAAATTATTTATACATTTCACTACGAAATCCGTCAGGAACGTGCGCCTTTACATTCTGAAGCTGCTTCACCCCCTCCTGCGCTGACAATGGTGCATTAAGGCACAACACTTCTTCAGGGGTTACTCCTGGAAAACCCAGGTTCTTGAAAAATGACTACATCTGAATCCATCTATCCTCAAAATGTTCAGTCTGAAATAATTCGGAGAAAAATCTCGGACAGGAGGCATTAATATTTTGGAATTGAAGGAAAGGATCCCAGTACCTTCTCTAACTGAGGTAATGGCTTCAGAGGGGCGCTCGTTTACCTGGCAAGATAGACTAAATACCTGCCCGGCTTATCACCATGTTCAAACAGCCTTTGTTTTGCAAAAGTAAGTTCCTTCTTGGCTGTCTTTGTGAGCGTGGAATTCACTGTAGACCGAAGCATTGTGATCCTCTGCAGGTTAGCCAATGAGGGTCAATCACAGTATGCACTCTCAGCTGCTCTCAGCTGTGCCTCAAACCAGTGTTCCTGCTCCCCCTTCTGCTGCATCCTAAGGCATAATTATTGCCTTGGCATAAGCCTTAGCAATTTCTCATAGAGTGGATGACTTACTGGTTGAATCTGAATTAATGG
>NW_025148776.1:0-1341 GCF_004010195.1 Chiloscyllium plagiosum | reverse complement strand
CAATAAATACTTTAGGTGGCTGGACAGATAAGGCGGTTTGGTGACAGGTACAGTGCACAATCACCCATTACCTCCTCCTGTTCTTCTCTGATGTACAGTTGCCTTGAAATGTCTTGCAAACAAAATAGACTGAATGAAATTCGAGCAGTCCAGAAGACGTTCATAACGGTGTATTTCAATCAGGATTTATTGAAGGATGAGGATCCAGATAAACATAAGCAATGAAATAAAAACAGGGCAACACAAGAAATAGCAGCTGAGTACAACATGTGGTTCCAAGTAGGCCTCATGGTATAATCGCTAGATTATCAATCCAGAAATTCAGCTCTTGTTCTGTGGACCCAGGTTCGAATCCCACCAATGCAGATGGTGGAAATTCAATTCAGTAATTTTTTAAAAAGCTGGAAATAAGAATACACTGATGAGAATGAAATCATTCCCGATTGTCAGAAAAAAATCCATTTGGTTCACTAAAATCCTCCAATAAAGTAATCGTTTATCCTCACTCCAGACCCAAAGCAATGGGATGACTCTCAATCGCCCTCTGAAATGGTCTAGCGTGTCATTCAGTTATATCAATCTATACAAAATCTCAAAGAAATAAAACCGTGTGGACCAACAGGTATCGATCTGACCACCGAAAAAGTCATTTGGAAACATTACTGTCGAACCTGTAAAGTCCTTCTTACTAACATGATGCTTTCAGACGTGAGTTGGGAAACATGGACTGGGAGCAATAGTTCTATGGAAAGGGCACTATAGACATGTGGAGACTGTTTAAGGAACAGCTGTTGCGAGTGATGCATAAATGTGTTCCTCTGGGACAGGCAAGAAGGAGTAAGATAAAGGAACCTTGGATGACAAGAGCGGAGGAGCTTCTCGTCAAAAGAAAGAAGGCAGCTTACGTAACGTGGAGGAAACAAGGGTCTTCCTCAGCTCTAGGGAATTACAGGCAGGCGAGGAAGGAGCTCAAAAATTGTCTGGAGAGCCAGTAGAGGGCACGAAAAAAGCTTGGCAGGAAGGATTAGATAGAATCCAAAAGCGTTTTACACGTATGTGAGGAATAAGAGAATAATCAAACAAATAGTAGGGCCGATCAGGGATAGCATAGGGAACTCCTCGAGTCTGAGGAGGTAGGGGAAGCCATAAATGAGTTGTTTGCTCCTGTCTTAACTAAATAAAAGGACCTTGTAGTGAATGAAACCATTGAGGAGCAGGTAAACATGCTGGAACGGATAGAGATTGAGGAAGCTGATGTGCTGAAAATTTTGACAAACATTCAGATCGACAAGTCGCCAGGGCCAGACCAGATTTGGCCCCGGCTGCTTTGGGAAGCGAGAA
>NW_025148775.1:0-1341 GCF_004010195.1 Chiloscyllium plagiosum | reverse complement strand
CGCCTGTGCTTTTCCAGCACCACACTCTCGACTTTGATCTCCAGCATTTACCGCCCTCATTTTCTCCTAGAATCAGAGCAATATCAGTTAGAGAAAAGTGGCTTTCAGAAAGTGTTTTCCCAAAAATGATATGAATCTGGCTGCTAAATCCAGAGTTCCCTGGAAGTTAACAAGCATACTGTCAAAAAAAGGCTTCGGTAATGTTATTTAGACGAATCTCAGTACTACAGAGGAGAATGGAATGTCGAGGGGTGTGACCAAAAAAGAAATTGTGAAATGATAGAGCAAGATAGAGCAAGCAATACTCAGGAGACATGTTTTCAAAAAAGAAAATGAAAACAAATAAAGAAAGGAACGCAAAAGGCAAACAACAGAAAGAACCTGTAGCTGTGCAAGGTTTGTATATGATACTTAATTTGAATTTAAATGTAAAAGTATCTCAACAATGTGAGATAAAGTGGTGAATCTGGGATTATTGGTTGAGAAGACGACATTCAGCCCATCGAGCCCGCTCCGACATTCAATCAATACTGATGGATGTTTGACTGCACTTTCTCCATAACCCTTACTTCCTAGAGAGATTAAGAATTTATCAATCTGTGCCTTGAACATATTTCATAACCCGGCATCCAATGCGCTCCGTGACAATGAATTAACAAGGCCCACCACTCTGTGGTTGCCCAAATTCTAAATTGACCTCGACTACATCTAAGGCTGTGGCCACAAGTCCTAATATCCTCTCCTGACGGGAACTATTTTCCAGCGTCCGCCCATTGCAAGCTATGCAATATCTTGTACATTTCTACTGGATCTTCCCTCAACCTTCTAAGTTCCAATGGATACCATCCCAGGATCCTCAGCCGTTCATCTCATGTTCGGCTTACCTTCCAGGGATCATTCATGTGCATTTCCACTGGACACGCTCCAGTGCCCGTATGTCCTTCCTGAGGTATGGGGCCCAAAGCTCGACTCAGTATTTTAAACAGGGCCCAGCCAGATCTTTATAAAGTCTCAGTAGCACTTCATTACTTTTACATTCCAACCCTCTTGAAATAAATGACAATATTACATTTTCTTTTTAAATCACGGATTCAATCTGCAAGTCAACCTTAGAGAACCCTGTAGTAGCACTCCCAGATCGGTTTGTGCGTTAGCAATATGAATTTCTTCAACATTTATAAAATAGTACATGACCGTGTTCGCTTTTCCAAAGTGCAAGTCTTCACATTTGCTCACATTGAATTTCATGAGAAATTTCTTCGAACATTTTCGTAAACTGTCTAAATTTCCCTGCATTTAGTAACATGTCATCCGATCATCGACACAGAGTGCTCAGAATGG
>NW_025148774.1:0-1341 GCF_004010195.1 Chiloscyllium plagiosum | reverse complement strand
GTGGAGCGATTCCCATGAATCCTCAACGTGAATTCTCCACGTTTGGTATAGATGACTCGGGATTTTTTTACTCTCACAATTTGCTGTCAGGAGGGACAAAGTAAGAGAGAGGGGAGCACTAGACTGCAGCTTCCGACCATAAGATCATCTGACATAGGAACAGAAATTAGCACATTCAGCCCATCGAGTCTGATCCAGAACTCAATTATGGCTGACAAGTTTCTCAACCACATTGTCCTGCTTTCTCCCCGTAACCCTTGATCCCTTTGTTACTCAAGAACCTAACTATCTCTGTCTTAAATATACTCAATGGCCTGACATCCGCTACCTTCTGTGAAAGTTAATTCCATAGTTTCTTCACGCTCTGGCTGAAGACGTTTCTCCTTATCGCCATTCCAAAAGCTCTTACTTTTACTCTAAGGCTGTATCCTTGGGTACTAGAGTTTCCTACAAATGGAAATCTTCTCAACATCCACACTGTGCAGGATACTCAGTATTCTGTATGTTTCAATTAAATCCCCCCTCATCCCTCTGAACTCCATCAAGAACAGACCCAGAATCCTCAAACGCTCTCATATGTAAAGCTTTTAATTACTGGGGCCATTCTCGTGAACCTCCTGTGATCCCATTCCAAGCCCAACACATCCTTCCTGAGATATGGGGCTCAAAACAGCGCACAATACTTCAAATGTGGTCTGACCAGTGCCTTACAAAGTCTACATACGTACGTCCATGTTTTTATATTCAAATCATTTTAAAATAAATTCCATCTCTGCATTTGCCTTCCTAACTACTGACTCAACCTGCAAGTTCACATTGAGAGAATCCTGGAGTAGAACTCCCAGTTCCTTTGCTCTCTAGACATCTCAACTTTCTCGGTAGTCCATAATAAACTGTACGTTCCCACAATTACACACTTTTTACTCCATTTACCACTTATTTGCCCAATATCCTAACCTATCCCCTGCCTTTCGACGTTACCTGTCCTTATACCTATCTTTGTATCTTCTTCAAACATAGCCAGAATGCCTTCAGTTCCTTCATCTGGATCGTTAATGTATAAAGTGAAAGGTTGTGGTCCCAACACTGAGCCTTATTTGTCATTGGCTATCATTCCGAGAAGGACACTTTTATCGACACTATCTGCAGAGAGCCAAACTTCTATCCATGCTAGCACCTTGCCTCTAACACCATGGGCCCTTGCCTTACTCAGTCGTCTCCTGTCGACACATTGTCAAAGACATTCAGGAAGTCCAGGCGACATCAATTGGCTTTCCTTGTTCTAAGCTGCTCGTTACGTCCTCACGTTTTTCTAGCAGATTTTCCAGGCATGAGCTCTCT
>NW_025148773.1:595-1341 GCF_004010195.1 Chiloscyllium plagiosum | reverse complement strand
ATGTTCACGCACAGTCGTAACTGACCCATGGATCGGCTTGATGGAAATGGTAGACGGATGGACTATCCTGGGTTAAAAGTTACAGGTTGTCATTGAAATCGACAGCATCAGATTTCAGCTGCAATATCTACAATTCCATTCCACTGGCTGCCCCCCAGTTCGCACCGAGACCCATTCACCCATCAGCTCTGTAGTCAGTGACCTACTCTGCTTTCTGATGCGGAAATACTTCCATTTTCATTCTCATTCTGCTGGAAGTCGTTACTTGGTGTCACGCCTCCAATTTGTTACACAAACAATATCCATTTAAGGTACTAATCTGAATCTTTTCCTTTCAGTAATGTCATCTTCTGTATTTGAAGTGAATGTGTTCCCTTCTGTTTTTCTCCCTGACCATGATTCAGAGCCCTGCAGTGTCAGTGATGCCAATCTATGCAGTTTCAGAGTGACACCATGCGTTACTGTTCACTTCCCAGTGTACGGCACTCCATGTTAGACAGGATGTTTGGGCAACTTTGACAATATGTCGTTGGAAATTGTGCATAAACAGAAATTGCAGAATAAATTGCTGAAGATGTTGCAGAATTTTCTGGAGTGAATGCAAAGTTAAACTTTCAGTTCCAGTGAACCTTCTATAATATTTTTTTCCAGTATCAATAATTATTTGTTTAATTGAAAAATTGTTCTGTGCCTATCCATTTCTGGAGAAACTCAGCAGGTCTGTCAACATCTGCAGAGAAAGAGAA
>NW_025148773.1:0-584 GCF_004010195.1 Chiloscyllium plagiosum | reverse complement strand
AACTGAATACAATTGCAAAATGGTCTTTTAATCACTTGCCAGATGTGGAGGATGGGTGGCAGGGAAAAGAGGGTGTGGCAAAAGATAAACGGACTTTTAGCAGTGGCGAACGAAAATATTCTGTATAACGGATCGGATTTAAGGTGTGAATGGGGGAAAGGGGTTCTCTCTATTGAATGCAAGATACAAAAGACACAACCACACAAAATTATACGGAGGCCAGGAGGGAGAATGTTGACGATGTGGTATTATATAGATTTGGCCACAGATACGTTTTCACTGTCGTCATCATCGCCCCCTTTAGATAAAGGAATTCAGGTGCTTGACTTCTTATTGGCACTAGTAAGCGTTTCATGCTGTCTTAGTATTGTAATATGGAGAAAAACAAATCACAGTATGACATTTGGGCTGAGTGTTGGTTACCTGTCATTTTTAATATTGTTTCAATTTTGCAGTGCTTATCTTTAAACTCTAGTTCTTGAAGTTAGCATCAGATTGAGTGTAGGATGTTGAGGAGTGACATTATAGAAACTTATAAAATCATGAGAGGGATGGATAGGGTGAATAGCCAAGGTCTTTTCCAC
>NW_025148772.1:0-1341 GCF_004010195.1 Chiloscyllium plagiosum | reverse complement strand
TCTATTTTGGAATGGCAGGCAGTGACCAGTGGGTATCGCAGGGAACAGTGCTGGGACCGTAGCTTTTTACAACATATGTTAATGATATAGAAGATGGTATTAGTAATGACATTAGCAAATTTGCTGATGATACTAAGCTGGGTGGCAGGGTGAAATGTGAGGAGGATGTTAGGAGATTACAGGGTGACCTGAACAGGTTAGTTGAGTGGGCAGATGCAGTTTAATTTGGATAAATGTATGGTTATCCACTTTGGTGGCAAGAACATGAAGGCAGACTACTACCTCAGTGGAATCAACTTAGGTAAAGGGGCAGTACAAAGAGACCTGGGTGTTCTTGTACAGCAATCAATGAAGGTAAGCATGCAGGTACAGCAGGTAGTGAAGAAGGCTAATACATTGCTGGCCTTCATAACAAGAGGGATTCAGTATAAAAGCAAAGAGGTTCTTCTGCAGCTGTACAGGGTCCTGGTGAGACCACACATGGAGTATGGTGTTGATGGTAATGACAGACTGAGGTGTCATCCTGGCAAAAAGTTACAGGTTGTGGTTGAATGCAGGTCTGCTTCTCCAGCTGTACAGGGATGTCCAAATTTGAGAAAAAACATTCGGGCTATTGAGGGAGTGCAGCGTAGGTTCACAAGGTCAATTCCTGGAATGCGGGACTACCTTTACGCTGAAAGACTGGAGCGACTGGGCTTGTATACTCTTGAGTTTAGAAGACTGAGAGGGGATCTGATTGAGACATGTAAGATTATTAAAGGATTGGACACTCTGGAGGCAGGACACAGCTTAAAAATATGGGGTAGACCATTTAGGACATAGATGAGGAGAAACTTCTTCACCCAGAGTATGGTGGCTGTGTGAAATGCTCTGCCCCAGAGGGCAGTGGCGGCCCAGTCTCCAGATTTATTTAAGAAAGAGTTGGATAGAGTTCTTAGGGATAGTGGAATCAAGGTTTATGGAGATAAGGCAGGAACAGGATACTGTTTCGGAATGATCAGCAATGATCATATTGACTGGTGGTGCAGGCTCGAAGGGCAGAATGGCCTACTCCTGCACCTATGGTTTATTGTCTACAGAGATCTTAATCATGGTCAGGGAGAGAAACAGAGGAAACACATTCACTTTAAACACAGAAGATGGCATTTCTCAAGGAAAAAGATTCAGGTGAATTAAACATTTGAATTAAACATTTAAATTAAGATCAGTTAAATATTTTTGTGGGAAGTGTCAGATTGGAAGCAAGACCCGGGGAGACAGACCCTCAGCCGGATGAGAATTTGAAAATGGAAGTATTTCCACATCAGAAACCAGGTTAGGTCACTGAGTGCAGGACTGCTG
>NW_025148771.1:0-1341 GCF_004010195.1 Chiloscyllium plagiosum | reverse complement strand
CATGCTTCTCTATAATAAAGGACGAGATATCTGCTGCTACAGATTGATAAGACCACTCACATAGACAGAGTTGAAAAACAAGTCCTTGACTGATAAGACTACAGGGTAGAAAAACAACTCGGGAAACGTCTGTTACAGACTTTGTGATAAGGGAAGGAAAAATATTGACTGTTTAGAATGTGAACCTCGTGACTCTTTAGAGCTATAGAGGGGAGGGACTTGTGCTGTATTTAATCAGAAACTTTGTTAGCCTCGGGGCGCCTTCTTCTCAGAAGGGTGCCCAACTCTGCAGACTTGCTAATAAAACTTTGTTTTCCTGAATTTGTCTAGAGCGATTATTGAGAAGCGATTTTCGTTTCTAACACCTGGCATTGACTGAGGTTCACTTCTTGTCACTGATTGAGATTAAATCCCTGTCACTGACTGAGGCTCAATTCCTGTCACTGACTCAGTTTCGATCCCTGTCACTGACTGAGGCTCAATCCCTGTCACTGACTGAGATTCAATCCCTGTCACTAACTGAGATACAACCCCTGTCACTGACAGAAGTTCAATCCCTGTCACTGACTGAGATTAAATTCCTGTAACTTACTGAGATTCAATTCCTGTCACTGACTGAGATACAATCCCTTTCAAAGACTCAGATTCAATCCCTGTCACTGACTAAGATTCAATCCATGTCACTGAATGAGATTCAATCTCTGTCACTGACTGAGGCTCAATCCCTGAACTGACTAAGGTTCAATCCCTGTCACTGACTGAGATTCAATTCCTGTCACTGACTGAGATTCAATTACTGTCACTGACTGAGGTACAATCCCTGTCACTGAATGAGATTAAATCCCTATCAGTGACAGAGGTTCGATCCCTGTCACTGACTCAGATTCCATCCCTGTCACTGCCTGAGGTTCAATCGCTGTCACTGACTGTGGTTCAATCTGTGTCACAGAATGAGATTCAATATTTGTCAATGACTGAGGTTCAATCCTTGTCACTGACTGAGGTTCAATCCCTTTCACAGACTGAGATTAATTCCCTGACACAGACTGAGAGTTAATCACTGTCACTGACTGAGGTTCAATCCCTGTCACTGACTAAGGATCAATCCCTGTTACTGACGGAGTTTCAATCCCTGTCAGTGACTGAGGTTAAATCGCTGTTAATTACTGATGCTCAATCCCTGTCACTGACGGAGGCTGAGTCCCTGTCACTGACTGAGATTCAATCCCTGTCACTGACTGAGATTCAATCCCTGTCACTGGCTGAGATTCATTCCCTGTCACTGGCTGAGATTCATTCCCTGTCACTAACTGAGGTTCAATCCCTGTCACTGACTGAGGC
>NW_025148770.1:0-1341 GCF_004010195.1 Chiloscyllium plagiosum | reverse complement strand
GTCACGCTGCGTGTTGAACTCGTTAATCCGGGAACATAGTGGGATGAAGGTGAGGCCTCTGTTGTGGACTGATCTTTCATCCTCTGAGAGGGGTAGTTCTGGAGGGATGGATTCGATGTCACGCCGCGCGTTGAATTGAGAAAGACTCAGTAGATTTGTTGGACAATTTAAAAGCCTTACTATACTGGTTATCTGTTCATGATGTTCCAACAGGCAGAATGTTTGGCAAATGGGCCAGATTGTCAATTTGTGATGCATCTCTGTTTGACTAAAATCTATTCTCTTCTTGGTATGAGATACTGTTGTTGTGTGCATGGTTTGTCACAAATAAAGTAATTTACCTGAATGTCCCCGAAAATGTCTCCTTTGTCTGCAAATCAGGCAGCCAGTGAACTACAACCCTGCTTTTCTTCAGTGAAGCAGAGAGCCATTTCTCTTCGTACATTTGACATATCACAAAGTTCTTTGACTGAGAATGTTTCTCAAACACACCACCAACCAGTATGTCTGATAATTATTTTTCTTTCGGCATTCTTCCGGTCTTTGTCTGCAAATCTGACATTGAATATTATTTGTGAGTTTGATGAGGATTAAATCTCTGTGTTCTGATGTCTTGAAGTCAAAAGTTAACGTGAGTCAGTTTCATCAGTTAGCCACACTCACTTAGCTATCTCACTGTATTTCATTTCTTCAAACAGCACATTATCAGCAAATTATTTTATTAAAAGGACAATGAGTGGGTGCTTTACATGATATTTTCTGCTTAATATTAAATAAGGCGATGGCTTGCGATTGTGAGAGGGTCAGGCACTGTGTGTAACAGTCTGTCACTTACAGGATTATGTTCCAAGAATACAGATTTCCTTTGTCTGCAAATTATACATGAAGTGACTTAAACAGCTGGAATAGGGATGCGTCCATTGCAAAGAGATTTCCAACAAAGTACTTTGTGCAACCTTTCTGAAGCCAGAGAAACACAGATGTGTCCAGACTTAATTCCCTAACTTAAGGAGGCACATTTTGACATTGGAGTGATTATAATCGAAGGGCACGAGACACATTCCTGGGACTGGAGATTGTTTATGAAGTGGAACTAAATGGGTGAGATTTAGATATCCTGTCTTGCATGTCAATAAGAGGTGTTCTCGTTGAACTGCAAATTGTTAAAAAGAGATTGACATGATTCATGTTAGCAGCTGTCTCTGCTGATAGGAATCTAGAAACATGGGCCACAGTCTCCGAACTGTCGAGCAGACTGAGTGACTGAGATAACGAGAAATGTCTTCACACAAGTACCACTCAATCTGTGATAATTCCTACTTCAAGAACTGATTGACTTAC
>NW_025148769.1:0-1341 GCF_004010195.1 Chiloscyllium plagiosum | reverse complement strand
TCCACCTGGGGACGGCAGGGCAGTGAAACAGCTTCACCTGGGGACCGCAGGGCAGCGAAACAGCTCCACCTGGGGACCTCAGGGCAGTGAAACAGCTCCACCTGGGGACCACAGGGCAGTGAAACAGCTCCACCTGGGGACCGCAGGGCAGTGAAACAGCTCCACCTGGGGACTGCAGGGCAGTGAAACAGCTCCTCCTGGGGACCGCAGGGCAGTGAAAGAGCTCCACCTGGGGACCACGGGGCAGTGCAACAGCTCCACGTGGGGACCGCAAAGCCGTGAAACAGCTCCATCTGGGGACCACAGGGCAGTGAAACAGCTCCACCTGGGGACCACAGGGCAGTGAAACAGCTCCACCTGGGGACCACAGAACAGTGAAACAGCTCCACCTGGGGACCACAGAACAGTGAAACAACTCATCCTGGGGACCGCAAAGCATTGAAACAGCTCCACCTGAGGACCACAGAACAGTGAAACAGCTCCACCTAGGGACCGCAAAGCAGTGAAACAGCTCCACCTGGGGACCGCAAAGCATTGAAACAGCTCGACCTGGGGACCGCAGGGCAGCGAAACAGCTCCGCCTGGGGACCGCAGGGCAGGGAAACAGCTCCACCTGGCGGCCACAGGGGAGTGAAATAGCTCCACCTGGCGACCACAGGGCAGTGAAACAGCTCCACCTGGGGACCGCAGGGCAGCGAAACAGCTCCACCTGGGGACTGCAGGGCAGCGAAACAGCTCCACCTGGGGACCGCAGGGCAGCGAAACAGCTCCACCTGGGGACCGCAGGGCAGGGAAACAGCTCCACCTGGCGACCACAGGGGAGTGAAATAGCTCCACCTGGGGACTGCAGGACAGTGAAACAGCTCCATCTGGGGACCACAGGGCAGCGAAACAGCTCCACCTGGGGACCACAGGGCAGTGAAACAGCTCCACCTGGCGATCACAGGGCAGTGAAATAGCTCCACCTGGGGACTGCAGGACAGTGAAACAGCTCCATCTGGGGACCACAGGGCAGTGAAACAGCTCCACCTGGGGACCACAGGGCAGTGAAACAGCTCCACCTGGGGACCACAGGGCAGTGAAACAGCAACTCCTTGGGACCGCACGGCAGTGAAATAGCTCCACCTGGGGACCGCAGGGCAGTGAAACAGCTCCACCTGGGGACCACAGGGCAGTGAAACAGCTCCACCTAGGGACCGGAAAGCAGTGAAACAGCTCCACCTGGGGACCACAGAACAGTGAAACAGCTCCAGCTGGGGACCACAAAGCAGTGAAACAGCTCCAGCTGGGGACCGGAAGACAGTGAAACAGCTCCACCTGGGGACCACAGGGCAGCGAAAC
>NW_025148768.1:0-1341 GCF_004010195.1 Chiloscyllium plagiosum | reverse complement strand
TGTGTTCCTCTGCTCTGACAGATACATTATAACCTGACTGGACTGTGTCCCTCTGCTCTGACAGATACATTTTCACCAGACTGTACAGTGTCCCTCTGCTCTGACAGACACATTATAACCAGACTGTACTGTGTCCCTCTGGTCTGACAGATACATTACTAACGAGACTGTACTGTGGCCCTCTTCTCTGACAGATACATTAAAAACGAGTCTGTACAGTGTCCCTCTGCTCTGACAGATACATTATAACCAGACTGTACTGTGTCCCTCTGCTCTGACAGATACATTATAACCAGACTGTCCTGTGTCGCGCTGCTCTGACAGATACATGAATAACCAGACTGTACTGTGGCCCTCTGCTCTGACAGATACATTAATAACCAGACAGTCTTGTGTCCCTCTGCTCTGACAGATACATTATAACCGGACTGTACTGTGTCCCTCTGGTCTGACAGATGCATTATAACCAGACTGTACTGTGTTCCTCTGCACTGTCAGATACATTATAGCCAGACTGTACTGTGTCCCTCTGCTCTGACAGATACATTATAACCAGACTGTACTGTGTCCCTCTGGACTGACAGATACATTATAACCAGACTGTACTGTGTCCGTCTGGTCTGACAGATACATTATAACCAGACAGTACTGTGTCCCTCTGGTCTGACAGATACATTACTAACGAGACTGTACTGTGGCCCTCTTCTCTGACAGATACATTATAACCAGACTGTACTGTGTCCCTCTGCTCTGACAGACACATTATAGCCGGATTGTACTGTGTCCCTCTGATCTGACAGATACATTATAACCAGACTGTACTGTATCCCTCTGCTCTGAATGGTACATGATAACCAGACTGTACTGTGTTCCTCTGCTCTGACAGATACATTATAACCAGACTGTACTGTGTTCCTCTGCTCTGACTGGCACATGATAACCAGACTGTACTGTGTTCCTCTGCTCTGACAGATACATTATAACTAGACTGTACTGTGTTCCTCTGCTCTGACTGGCACATGATAACCAGACAGTACTGTGTTCCTCTGCTCTGACAGATACATTATAACCAGACTGTACAGTGTCCCTCTGCTCTGACAGATACATTATAGACAGACTGTACTGTGTCCCTCTGCTCTGACAGATACATTATAACCAGACTGTACAGTGTCCCTCTGTTCTGACAGATACATTATAGACAGACTGTACTGTGTCCCTCTGCTCTGACAGACACATTATAACCAGACTGTACTGTGTCCCTCTGCTCTGACAGACACATTTTCGCCGGACTGTACTGTGTCCCTCTGATCTGACAGATACATTATAACCAGACTGTACTGT
>NW_025148767.1:0-1341 GCF_004010195.1 Chiloscyllium plagiosum | reverse complement strand
AGGATTCATTAGGGACCGTAATAACCAGGGGAATTGAAGGATCCATTAGGGACCGTAATAACCAGGGGAAGTGTAGGATCCATTAGGGACCGTAATAACCAGGGGAAGTGAAGGCTCCATTATGTACCATAATAATCAGGGGAAGTGAAGGATCCATTAGGGACCGTAATCACCAGGGGAATTGTAGGATCCATTAGGGACCGTAATAACTAGGGGAAGTGAAGGATTCATTCGGGACCGTAAAAACCAGGGGAAGTGTAGGATCCATTTGGGACCGTAATAACCTGGGGAAGTAAAGGATCCATTTGGGACCGTAATAACCTGGGGAAGTAAAGGATCCATTATGGACCGTAATAACCAGGGGAAGTGAAGGATTCATTAGGGACCGTAATAACCAGGGGAAGTGTAGGATCCATTAGGGACCGTAATAACCAGGGGAAGTGAAGGATTCATTACGGGCCGTAATAACCAGGGGAAGTGAAGGAGCCATTAGGGACCGTAATCACCAGGGGAATTGTAGGATCCATTAGGGACCACAACAACAAGGGGAAGTGAAGGATTCATTAGGGACCATAATAACCAGGGAAAGTGAAGGATCCATTTGGGACCGTAATAACCAGGGGAAGTGAGGGATCCATTGTGGACCGTAATAACCAGGGGAAGTGAAGAATTCAATAGGGACCGTAATAACCAGGGGAAGTGAAGGATTCATTAAGGACTGTAATAACCAGGGGAAGTGTAGGATTCATTACGGGCCGTAATAACCAGGGGAAGTGAAGGAATCATTAGGGACAGTAATAACCAGGGAAAGTAAAGGATTCATTAGGGACCGTAACAACTAGGGGAAGTGAAGGATTCATTAGGGACCGTAATAACCAGGGGAAGTGAAGGATTCATTAGGGACCATAAGAACCAGGAGAAGTGAAGGATCCATTAGGGACCGTAATAACCAGGGGAAGTGAAGGATTCATTAGGGTCTGTAATAACCAGGGGAAGAGAAGGATTCATTAGGGACCATAATAACCAGGGGAAGTGAAGGATTCATGAGGGACTGTAATAACCAGGGGAAGTATAGGATTCATTACGGCCTGTAATAACCAGGGGAAGTGAAGGATTCATTAGAGACTGTAATAACCAGGGGAAGTGAAGGATGCATTAGGGACCATAATAACCAGGGGAAGTGAAGGATGCATTAGGGACCGTAATCACCAGGGGAAGTGTAGGATCTATTAGGGACTGTAATAACCAGGGGAAGTGAAGGATTCATTAGAGACTGTAATAACCAGAGGAAGTGTAGGATTCATTAGGGTCTGTAATAACCAGGGGAAGTGAAGGATTCAT
>NW_025148766.1:0-1341 GCF_004010195.1 Chiloscyllium plagiosum | reverse complement strand
CAGAAACTGCGTGATCATCACTTCCAGAAACTGAGTGATCATCACTCCCAGAAACTGCGTGATCATCACTCCCAGAAACTGCGTGATCATCACTCTCCCAGAAACTGGGTGATCATCACGCCCAGAAACTGGGTGATCATCACTCCCAGAAACTACGTGATCATCACTCCCAGAAACTGGGTGACCATCACTCCCAGAAACTGCGTGATCATCACTCCCAGAAACTGGCTGATCATCACTCCCAGAAACTGCGTGATCATCACTCCCAGAAACTGGGTGATCATCACTCTCCCAGAAACTGTGTGATCATTAGAGGGTAAGACCTGGGCAACATTCAAGCATAAGGAGAGGCTGAACAGGCTGGTGGTGTTCTCCCTGGAGCGTCGGAGGCTGAGGGATGACCTTATAGAGGTTTACAAAATTATGAGGGGCATGGATGGGGTAAATAGACAAAGTCTTTTCCCTGGGGTAGGGGAGTCCAGAACTAGAGGGCATAGGTTTAGGGTGAGAGGGGAAAGATTTAAAAGAGAGCGGTGGCACATGTATGGAATGAGCTGCCAGAGGATGTGGTGGAGGCTGGTACAATTGCAACATTTAAGAGGCATTTGGATGGGTATATGAATAGGAAGGGTTTGGAGGGATATGGGCCAAGTGCTGGTAGGTGGGACTAGATTGGGTTGGGATATCTGTTTGGCATGGACGGGTTGGACCGAAGATGCTGTACATCTCTATGACTCTATGACTCTTAGTGACAAGTAGCATTCTTTCTCCACAAATGACAAACGACAATTTAATATACACCCTTGCCATTGCCATCACTGAATTAGATTAGATTAGATTACATTACAGTGTGGAAACAGGCCCTTCGGCCCAACAAGTCCACACCGACCCGCCGAAGCGAAACCCACCCATACCCCTACATTTACCCCTTACCTAACACTACGGGCAATTTAGCATGGCCAATTCACCTGACCTGCACATCTTTGGACTGTGGGAGGAAACCGGAGCACCCAGAGGAAACCCACGCAGACACGGGGAGAACGTGCAAACTCCACACAGTCAGTCGCCTGAGGCTGGAATTGAACCCGGGTCTCTGGCGCTGTGAGGCAGCAGTGCTAACCACTGTGCCACCGTGCCACCCACGGAATCTTCCACTATTGATATTTGCCATTGATCAAAAACAGAATTGCAGCTATATACATACTGTGGCTACAAACACAGGTCCCAGCTGGGAATCCGACAGAGAGTAACCCACCTCCTGACACTCCAAAGGCTGTCTCATATTGGCACAGTCAAAAATCACACAACACCGGGTTATAGTCTAACAGGCCTATTTGACAT
>NW_025148765.1:0-1341 GCF_004010195.1 Chiloscyllium plagiosum | reverse complement strand
CTGCTCTCTCATTCACACAGCATTACACACTGCTCTCTCACTCTCACACATAGCGTTACACATGGCTCTCACACTCACACAGCGTTACACACTGCTCTCACACTCACACAACGTTTCACACTGCTCTCTCACTCTCACACATAGCGTTACACATGGCTCTCACACTCACACAGTGTTACACACTGCTCTCACACTCTCACACACAGTGTTACACACTGCTCTCACACTCACACAGTGTTACACACTGCTCTCTCTCACACACACAGCATTACACACTGCTCTCACGCTCACAGCATTTCACACTGCTCTCTCTCACACACACGGCGTTACACACTGCTCTCACACTCACACAGCGTTACACACTGCTTCTCACACTCACAGCATTTCACACTGCTCTCTCTCACACACACCACATTACACACTGCTCTCACACTCACACAGCGTTACACACTGCTCTCTCACACTCACACAGCATTACACACTGCTCTCACACACACAGCATTACACACTGATCTCTCACTCACACTCATAGCGTTACACACTGCTCTCACACACACAGCATTCCACACTACTCTCTCACAGTTACACACTGTTCTCTCACACACCGCATTACACACTGCTCTCTCACACACACAATGTTACACACTGCTCACACACACAGCTTTACACACTGCTCACACACAGTATTACACACTGCTCTCTCACACAGCGTTACACACTGCTCTCACACTCACACTCAGCGTTACACACTGCTCTCACACTCACACAGCGTTACACACTGCTCTCTCACACTCACACAGCGTTACACACTGCTCACACACAGTATTACACACTGCTCTCTCACACAGCGTTACACACTGCTCTCACACTCACACTCAGCGTTATACACTGCTCTCACGCACACAGAGTTACACACTGCTCTCACACACACACAGCGTTACACACTGCTCTCTCTCACACAGTGTTACACACTGCTCTCACTCACACAGTGTTACACACTGCTCTCACACTCACAGCGTTACACACTGCTCTCACTCACACAGTGTTACACACTGCTCTCACTCACACAGCGTTACACACTGCTCTCACTCACACAGTGTTACACACTGCTCTCACACTCACAGCGTTACACACTGCTCTCTCTCACACACAGTGTTACACACTGCTCTCACACACACACAGCATTACACACTGATCTCTCACTCACACTCATAGCGTAACACACTGCTCTCACACACACAGCATTCCACACTACTCTCTCACAGTTACACACTGCTCTCTCACACACCGCATTACACACTGCTCTCACACACACACAATGTTACACACTGCTCACACACA
>NW_025148764.1:0-1341 GCF_004010195.1 Chiloscyllium plagiosum | reverse complement strand
CTGCAGGAAATGGAGGAGAGAAATGATCTCTGAATGCAGAAGAATTTCCTTGCAGAATCTCCCAGTTTTGATTTCTGTGTTTGGAGCTTCCACAATGTCAGTGAAGGTCCTTTTGGCAGCTTCAAAACTCCAGCTTCCAGGTTAAAATAGCTCAGATTCTTTCTTAAGTTTTATTGTATTTGTGATAGATTTTGGCACATTTTTGACTGCAACAAATGGAAATCTGGTGCCTGAATACAATACACACATTCACTCTGTCAACATTCCATCCATCCATTACTAGGACACTGCAGCCCCAGTTTGTCCCGGCCATAGCTGCATTGCAGCACCTCACAATCTCAAAAACTTCTAACCCCTTGAAAGCCTTAACCTTTCCTTCTAAGTAATCCACTGCCTCAACCCAGAAATACACAGCCATTCTCTTTGTCATTGCCTACCGTCTGCACTCTGGAAGCTCAATCACAACATGAATTGCAATGGTTTGAAAAAAATAATGATCTTCTCAAGAACAACGATTGTCAACAAATGCTGAAACTCCCAGTGATTCTTACATCTTAAGAATTAATTTAAATATACTCAGATGGTCATAATCAGAACCATAGACAGCAAAATTCAATCCTTTGTATTTACAGACATTTGGGTAGGGGAGGCACAATTTAACTGGCATTGCATGAAATTATTTTTGTTTCTCTTCTTTATAAATATTCCAAACACGTACAGGGATTGCTGAAATAGTAATATACAAATGGAGTTAACTAGGAAGCTAAATGTGATTTCAAGCACTGTTGCTGCTTGTGGACTGAATGCATGCGATGGTAGGGTGGTACGGTGGGATCAGTGGTTAGCACTGCTGCTTCACAGTGCCAGGGACCCGGGTTCAATTCCTGTCTCGGGCAACTGTCTGTGTGGAGTTTGCACATTCTCCCCGTGTCTGTGTAGGTTTCCTCCGGGTGCTCCGGTTTCCTCCCACAGTCCAAAGATGTGCAGGTCAGGTGAATTGGCCATGCTAAATTGCCCGTACTGTTAGGTGCATTAGTCAGGGGTGAATGTAGGGGAATGGGTCTGGGTAGATTGCTGTCCGGAGGGTCGGTGTGGACTTGTTGGGCCGAAGGGCCTGTTTCCGCACTGTAGGGAATCTAATCTAATCTAATCCAAAAATGTGCAGGTCAGGTGGATTGGCCATGCTAAATTGCCTATAACAGTTCAGGGATGTGTAGGTTAGGTGCATTAGTCAGGGGTAAATAGGGGATAATAGAATAGGGGAATGGATCTGGGTGGGTTACTCTTCAAGGGGTCGGTGTGGACTTGTTGAGCTGAAGGGCCTGTTTCCATACTGTAGGG
>NW_025148763.1:0-1341 GCF_004010195.1 Chiloscyllium plagiosum | reverse complement strand
AATTGCTGACCAGAAGGGGTTCTGCTGCCCCCTCGTGGAAACTGTAGGTGTTGCACGACTGCTGCATTTCAGATTTATCATCTGCGAGAAAATTAACGTGGGGGCTGCACTTGTTAGATTAAAGTGACAGCAAAATCACGTCAAAGGACATCGGGGAGATCCAGAAGCACCGAAGAACGAAGAATCCGAAAGCCAGAATGGCGTTTTGGGGTCACCATTTGTCTCATGCATTGTGATCCTGCCAAAATCTGAACATTTAAGGGGAAACTGTACGGCAAATACATTTTAAAACAGGCAGCATCCCTTTCATTAAAAATATAGTGGGCTACCTTCTCTTACTTATTTTCAAATTTCTCTACAGCCTCCCCTTTCCCTATCTCTTTAACCTGCTCTAACCCTACATCATTTGGACATCAATTCTCCCCTATTTCTAGCATCTTGAGAACTTCCATTCCCTTTGATAGCCACACCTTTTATCATCTAGGCCTTGAGCTCTGGAAATCAATCCCTAGACCACAGCACCTTTTTTAAGACTCTCCACCTTTAAGGCATTCCTTAAAACCTAACTACCTCTGAGTAAATGTGAGAGAAATGGGACCAATTTACTAACTCCAACCAAACCTGGAGCATCTGATGCTTCACAAACAGGGGGATGGATATAATGAAATGAGTTACAAAGTAGAATCTTATAGAGGCAGCAGCCATTTAAAGCCTTGCATCATCTTTCGGGTAGGTTATTTTCTAAATGAGGAAAGGCTTCAGAAATCCGAAGTACAAAGGGACTTGGGAGTCATAGAGATCTACAACATGGAAACAGACCCTTCGGTCCAATTAGTCCATGTCGACCAGATATCCCAATCCAATCTAGTCCCATCTGTCAGCACCCGGCCCATATCCCTCCAAACCCTTCCTATTCATATACCTATCCAAATGCCTTTTAAATGTTGCAATTGTTCCAGCCTCTAACACTTCCTCTGGCAGCTCATTCCATACACGTACCAGCCTCTCCATGTAAGGCTCCTTAGGTCTTTTTTATATCTTTCTCCTCTCACCCTAAACCTATGCCCTCTAGTTCCCTTAGTCAGGATTCTGTTAAGGTTAACATGCAGGTTCAGTTGGCACTTAAGAAAGCAAGTGCAATGTTGACATAGAAGGATATTCTGGCGGTGGAGGAGGTCCAGAGGAGATCGAGAAGAATGAGCTCAAGGATAAAGGGCTTGTCAAATGAGGAGCAGTTGAGAACTCTGGGTCTGTACAAAATCAAGTTTAGAAGGATGTGGGGGAACCTAATTGAAACTTACTGAATACTGAGAGAGAAAGTGAGGGCTGCAGATGCTGGAG
>NW_025148762.1:0-1341 GCF_004010195.1 Chiloscyllium plagiosum | reverse complement strand
CAAATATTTTTGAGGAGCTCTGCTGTCGTACATTACACGTGACTCCTTCTCTTCCTGTATAATTGATTGGAGGCACTAAATGGGCTATCTCTACACTTCTCCAATAATTTCATTGAGCTGAATGACTTGCTCATATTCCTGTGAATCGACCGTGAGGAGCTGAATAATCTCCTCCTTTTAACTGTGGAAATGTGCAGTGTCCAGAAGCACTGTTGCATGAATGTCACTGATACTTCCAACAGCACAAGCCTGAATGTAGTCCAGGTCTTGCTGCATATGGACACAGACTAGTTCAGGAGCTGAAGAGGGACATTTTTCCTGAATATTGTGTGACCCACAGTGAACACCCCCACTTCTAATCTTATGGTGTGAGCAAGACATTTATAAAGCAGCTGAAGATGTTTGTGCTGAGGAAGATACCTTGAGAATCTTTTGCAGACATGTCCTGGACTGCATGGATTTTTGTACAGAAACCACAATCATTGTGCTTTATGCTTTAAATCACTCTAACCAGGGAAGCTTACAACTCATTCCCATTAAGTGAAATCCTGCTCAGGCTCCTTGAGACCGTCCTTAGTTAAATGATGCCTTGATATCAGGGCCACTCACTCTTCCCTGAGCCCTATTGTTCACGTCTTTTGCTCACATCAATAGGCCACAGTGTGGGGGCAGGGAGTGCTTTTTGACCAATCAGAGTTGAGGGCTCTGACACAAATTGGACACGAAAAAGGATATTAAACCTTATGATATTATTGTGGGAGAAGACCTATTGTGGGTGGGGCGGGTGGAGGGGGTGGGTGGCGTGTGGATGAATGACATATCCCTGTATGTGGACTTCTCACGTTCTATTATTGGAACGTAGAGGCTGTTATTTTCCTGGAAGCTCTGTTATTGAATATTACCAGATTGACTGGACCATCTCGGCAGTATTCACAGTGAAACTGGTCTACAGCTTGACCAACAAACGAAGCACAGGTTGCAGAAAGGAGAATCTCAGTTAGGAGTGGTGAGGGCCCTCTTTCATACCACTGCCCGGGTTTTCCAATTACACTTTCCAAACCAGCCCAAACTGGATTTGACAGTTTTGAGGGGCTGAATGGTCTCCTCTGTTTCTGTGATAGGAGTAAGTAGCCTCTAATTGTACTGTCTATTGTACTGGGCTAAATGGAACACAGAGACATGGGACTGAGGAGTAGGAGTGAGTCATTGGACACTTTGAGCCTTCTCTACCAGGGACTAAGATTGTATCTGATCAAGTTGTGGTCTCAGCTCCACTTTCCTGTCTGTGTGCTATTATCCAAGAATCAGTTCTCTGTCCAATATTTAACTAACTCAGCGTTG
>NW_025148761.1:0-1341 GCF_004010195.1 Chiloscyllium plagiosum | reverse complement strand
GGGTACAGCTCCCACACACACACTGACCCTCACAGGGGTACAGCTCACATACACACACTGACCCTCACTGGGGTACAGCTCACACACACACACTGACCCTCACTGGGGTACAGCTCACACACACCCACTGACCCTCACTGGGGTACAGCTCCCACACACACACACTGACCCTCACTGGGGTACAGCTCACATCCACACACACACTGACTCTCACTGGGGTACAGCTCCCACACACACACTGACCCTCACTGGGAGACAGCTCCCACACTCACACTGACCCTCACTGGGAGACAGCTCCCACACTCACACTGACTCTCACTGGGATACAGCTCACACACACACACTGACCCTCACTGGGGTACAGCTCACACACACACTGACCCTCACTGGGGTACAGCTCCCACAAACACACTGACCCTCACTGTGGTACAGCTCACACACACACACTGACTCTCACTGGGGTACAGCTCACACACACACACAGACCCTCACTGGGGTACAGCTCCCACACACACACTGTCTCTCACTGGGGTGCAGCTCACATACACACACTGACTCTCACTGGGGTACAGCTCACAGACACCACTGACTCTCACTGGGGTACAGATCACACACACACACTGACTTTCACTGGGGTACAGCTCACATACATGCACTGACCCTCACTGGGGTACAGCTCACACACACACGCTGACTCTCACTGGGGTACAGCTCACACACACACACTGACCCTCACTGGGGTACAGCTCACAGACACACACTGACTCTCACTGGGGTACAGCTCACATACACACACTGACTCTCACTGGGGTACAGCTCACAGACACCACTGACTCTCACTGGGGTACAGCTCCCACACACACACTGACTCTCACTGGGGTACAGCTCACACACACACATTGACTCACACTGGGGTACAGATCCCACACACACACTGACCCTCACTGTGGTACAGCTCCCACACACACACTGACCCTCACTGGGGTACAGCTCCCACACACACACTGACCCTCACTGGGGTAGAGCTCTCATACACACACACTGACCCTCACTGGGGTACAGCTCACAGACACACACTGACTCTCACTGGGGTACAGCTCCCACACACACACTGACCCTCACTGGGAGACAGCTCCCACACACACACTGACCCTTAACTGGGGTACAGCTCACACACACACACTGGCCCTCACTGGGGTACAGCTCACACGCACACACTGACCCTCACTGGGGTACAGCTCACACACACACACTGACCCTCACCGGGGTACAGCTCACACACACACACTGACTCTCACTGGGATACATCTCACACACACACACTGACTCTCACTGGGGTAC
>NW_025148760.1:0-1341 GCF_004010195.1 Chiloscyllium plagiosum | reverse complement strand
AGAACAGGTAATGTTTCCTGTACCTTTGCTATCTGTGTGGGTTTAGGAACTACTTATATTATAACAAGAATTCGTTTTTGCACGCAGAACTATGAAAACTGTATTATGCTGTCAGACCACAATGATCCCCTTTAGAAACTATTCATTCTGTGAGGATTATTTTCGCACAATCTCACTCTCTGGGCACATTCCCACCTATCGTTTACTCCTAACCCCCGCCCCCACACTTCCTCTAACATATATATCTTTCCTAACTGCAAACAACTCTGAAGATGGATACTGCACCCGAAGGACAAAGAACAAAGACACTTAGAGCACCGGAACAGGCTCTTCGAAACTGCAGACCTGCGGGGATCCAGACTCTCTATCTAAACTTGCCGCCTATTTTGTATGGCTCTATTCCCTTTGTTCCCTGACCATTCATTTGTATGTCCAGGTACATCTCACCGACCGCCTTTATTCTTGTCCTACCACCTCCACTGGCAACGCATTCCAGGCACCCACCACCCTCTCTGTGAATAACCTTCCCCTTACATATCCCCTAAACTCTTCCCATCTCACTGTGAACTCGAAACCCCTAGAACTCCCCGAATGTTAAGTCTGGTTCTTTCTCCACAGAAGGTACCTGAGATGCAGAACCTTTCCAGTAACACACTTCAAGATTACTTAATGAAAAGTGTGATGAAGCACAGGTGGATTGGTTGGGCCGGGAGAAATTGAAATAAACAAGTGTACAATCTCTCTTGGTTTTGTAGGTGAGCATTATTAAACAATGGGTCAAACTCACAGTCCAGGAACGAAAGGGCAAATAATAACAAAATCAGAGAGTTCTGCAGGGCAGAAGGGAACCATATGATCATCTGCACCCACTCCAGAAAGAGGTCCCCAGGTAGTACCACTGTCCAGTGCTGGCTCGGTCGTCCCCTATCTTCATCCCTTTAAAACATATATTCAACTCTCTTTTGAAACATTCCATGTATCCTAGCTTCAACACTCTCCCAACCAATGCATTACAACTCAGAAAATCTCTCTGTGTAATGACATTTCTCTTAAACAATAGACAATAGGTGCAGGAGTAGACCCTTCTGCCCTTCGAGCCTGCACCACCATTCAATATGATCATGGCTGATCATCCTTAATCAGTATCCTATTCCTGCCTTATCTCCATAACCCATTATTCCACAATCCTTGAGAGCTCTATCCAACTCTTTCTTAAATGAATCCAGACACCGGGCCTCCACTGCACTCTGGGGAAGAGCATTCCACACACCCACCACTCTCTGTGTGAAGAAGATTCTCCTCATCTCGGTCCTAAATGGTCTACACCGTATTTTTTAAGCT
>NW_025148759.1:0-1341 GCF_004010195.1 Chiloscyllium plagiosum | reverse complement strand
GGGCGTTGATGGTTACTGTACAGTGGGAGGTATTTCGGGACGTGACGGTTACTGTACAGTGGGAGGTATGCCGGGCCATGATGGTTGTTGTACAGTGGGAGCCATGTCAATCCGTGATGGTTACTGTACCGTGGGATGTATGTCAGTCTGTGATTGTTACTGTACAATGGGAGGTATGTCGTGCTGTGAAGGTTACTGTACAGGTGGAGGTAAGTCTGGCCGTGACCGTGACTGCACAGTGGAAAGCATGTCGGACAGTGATGGTTACTGTACAGTGGGAGGTATGTCGGGCATTGATGGGTACTGTACAATGGGAGGTAATTCGGACCGTGATGGTTACTGTACAGTGGGAGGTATGTCGGGCAGTGATGGTTACTGTACAGAGGGAATACGTCGGGCCATGTTGGTTACTGTACAATGGGAGGTATGTTGGGCCGTGATATTTACAGTACAGCGGGAGGTATGTCCGTCCTTGATGTTGACTGTACAGAGGGAGGTATGTCGGGCCATGATGGTTACTGTACAGTGGGAGGTATGTCGTTATGTGACGGTTACTGTACAGTGGGAGGTATGTCGGTCCGTGATGGTTACTTTATAGTGGGAAGTATGTCGTGACGTGATGGTCACTGTACAGTGGGAGGTACGTCGGGCCGTGATGGTTACTGTACACTGGGAGGTATTTCGGGTAGTTATGTAAACAGTACAGTGGGAGGTAAGTAGGGCCGTGATGGTTACTCTACAGTGGGAGGCATGTCGAGTCGTGGTGTTTACTGTAGAGAGGGAGGTATGTCGGGGTGTGATGGTTATTGTACTTTGGGACGTATGTTGAGCCGTGATGGTTACTGTACTCTGGGAGGTATGTCGGGACGTGTTGGTTACTGTACAGAGGAAGGTATGTCTGGCCGTGGTGGTTACTGTACACCGGGAGGTATGTCGGACTGTGGTGGTTACTGTACAGTGGTAGTTATGTCATGCCGTGATGGTTACTGTACACTGGGAGGTATGTCGGGACGTGATGGTTACTGTACTGTGGGAAGTATGTCGGGACGTGATGGTTACTGTCCAGTGGGAGGTATGTCAGGACGTGGCGATTACTGTACATTGGGAGTTATGCCGGGTCATAATGGTTACTGTACTGTGGGAGGTATATCGGGTCGTGTTGGTTACTGTACACCGGGATGTATGTCGGACCGTGGTGGTTATTGTACAGTGGCGGGTATGACGTGCCGTGATAAATACTGTACAGTGGGAGGAATGTCGGGCCGTGATGGTTACTATACTGTGGGAGGTATGTCGGGACGTGATGGTTACTGTACTGTGAGATGTATGTCGGTACGTGAT
>NW_025148758.1:0-1341 GCF_004010195.1 Chiloscyllium plagiosum | reverse complement strand
ATGTAACACAGTGAGCAGCAATGTGGGTCCATTGTGTAACACAGTGAGCAGCAATGTGGGTCCATTACTTAACACAGTGAGCAGCAATGTGGCTTCATTATGTAACAGAGTGAGCAGCAATGTGGGTCCATCATGTTACACAGTGATCACCAATGTAGGTCCATCATGTAACACAGTGAGCAGCAATGAGATCCATTATGTAACACAGTGAGCAGCAATGTAGGTCCATCACGTAACACAGTGATCTTTTTTGTGGGTCCATCATGGAACACAGTGAGTAGCAATGTGGGTCCATCGCGTAACACAGTGATCACCAATGTAGGTCCATCATGTATCACAGTGAGCAGCAGTGTGGGTCCATCATGTAACACAGTGATCACAAATGTGGGTCCATCATGTAACACAGTGATCAGCAATATGGGTCCATCGTGTAACACAGTGAGCATCAGCGTGGGTTCATTATGTAACACAATGATCAGCAATGTGGGTCCATCGTGTAACGCAGTGAGCAGCAATGAGAGTCCATTATGTAACACAGTGAGCAGCAATGTGGGTTCATCATGTAACACAGTGAGCAGCAATGTGGGTCCATTATGTAACACAGTGAGCAATAATGTGGGTCCATTGTGTAACACAGTGATCAGCAATGTGGGTCCATCGTGTAACACAGTGAGCAGCAATGTGGGTCTATCATGTAATACAGTGAACGGCAATGTGAGTTCATCATGTAACACAGTGATCAGCAATGTGGGTCTATCGTGTAACACGGTGAGTAGCAATGTGGGTCTATCATGTCATACAGTGAGCAGCAATGTTGGTCCATGATGTAACACAGTGAGCAGCAATGTGGATCTATCATGTAATACAGTGAGCAGCAATGTGGGTTCATCTTGTAACACAGTGAGCAGCAATGTGGGTCTGTCATGTAATACAGTGAGCAGCAATGTGGGTTCATCTTGTAACACAGTGAGCAGCAATGTGGGTCTGTCATGTAATACAGTGAGCAGCAATGTGGGTTCATCATGTAACACAGTGAGCAGCAATGTGGATCTATCATGTAATACAGTGAGCAGCTATGTGGGTTCATCATCTAACACAGTGAGCAGCAATGTGGGTCTATCATGTAATACAGTGAGCAGCAATGTGGGTTCATCATGTAACACAGTGAGCAGCAATATGGGTCCATCATGTAATACAGTGAGCAGCAATGTGGGTTCATCATGTAACACAGTGAGCAGCAATGTGGGTCTATCATGTAATACAGTGAGCAGCAATGTGGGTTCATCATGTAATACAGTGAGCAGCAAGGTGAGTTCATTATGTAACACAGTGAGCAGCAAT
>NW_025148757.1:0-1341 GCF_004010195.1 Chiloscyllium plagiosum | reverse complement strand
TGGGCTAATGTTGAGATTCTTGGTAGTGTAGATGAGCGGAGAGATCTCGGTGTCTATGTACATAGATCCCTGAAAGTTATCCAAAATACATAAAAGTGTGAGGTGATTCACTTTGGAAGGAGCAACAGGAATAAAGAATACTGGGCTAATGTTGAGATTCTTGGTAGTGAAGATGAGCAGAGAGATCTCGGTGTCTATGTACATAGATCCCTGAAAGTTGCCACCCAGGTTGATAGGGTTGTTGAGAAAGCATACGGTGTGTTAGCTTTTATTGGTAGAGAGATTGAGTTTTGGAGCCACGAGGTCAGGTTGCAGCTGTACAAAACTCTGGTGTGGCCGCACTTGGAATATTGCGTACAGTTCTGGTCACCACAGTATAGGAAGAACGTTGAACCTTTGGAGAGGGTTCAAAGGAGATTTACTAGGATGTTGCCTGTTATGGAGGTAAGGTCTCATGAGGGAAAGCTGAGGGTCTTGAGGCTGTTTTCGTTGAGAGAAGGTTGAGAGGTGACTTAATTGAGAAATACAAGATAATCAGAGGGTTAAATAAGGTAGGCAGTGAAAGCCATTTTCCTTTATGGTGATGGCTAGTATGAGGGGGCATAGCTTTAAATTGAGGGGTGATAGATATAGGACAGATGTCAGATGTAGTTTCTATACCCCAAGAGTAGTAGGGGCATGGAAAATACTGCGTGCAACAGTAGTAGACTCGCCAACTTTAAGGGCATTTAAATGGTCACTGGATAGACATATTGATGAAAATGGAATAGTGTAGGATAAATAGATTTTAGATTGGTTCCACGGGTCAGCACAACATAGAGGGCTGAAGGACCTGTACTGTGCTGTAATGTTCTATGTTCATAAATAATTGAGGAGAAAGTTAGGTCTACAGATGCTGGAGATCAGAGTCGAAGAGTGTGGTGCTGGAAAAGCACAGCCAGTAAGGCAGTATTCGAGGAGCAAGAGGATCGACGTTTTGAGCATAAGTCCTTCATCAGGAATGAGGCTTGTGGTCCAAGGAGGCTGAGAGATAAATGGGAGTGGGGTGGGGCTGGGGGGAAGATGGGTAGAATGAAAGTGGGGATGAAGGTGATAGGACTGGAGAGGAGGGTATGGTGGATAGGTGGGAAGGAAGATGGACATATAGGACAGTTCAAGAGGGTGGTGCCGAGTTGGAAGGTTGGATCTGGGATAAAGTAGGGGAGGGGAAATAAAGAAACAGGTGAAATCCACATTGATCCTGTGTGGTTGGAGGGTCCCAAGGCGGAAGATGAGGCGTTCTTCCTCCAGGTGTCAGGTGGTAAGGATTTGGTGGTGGAAGAGGTCCAGGACTTGCATGCC
>NW_025148756.1:0-1341 GCF_004010195.1 Chiloscyllium plagiosum | reverse complement strand
ATCTTGCAGGAAGAGGTTTTCCAATAACAAGGACGCGACCCGGGCACAGCTGGGATGTTGGTCCGACAGATTGCCACAGAACATGAGAAGCAGGTTGTCCAGCTGACAATGTGGCAGGCTTTGGCAAATCAGCTCCATCACCTGATGACACTTCTCAAACTGAGCTCCTTCGTCAGGGTCGATCAGGTCATCTAGAAGTGACTTCAGAAACACCAGACTCTCTTGATATTGTTCAAGGCTGGCTCCATCAGCCACTAAGTGGATGGATTGTTTGGTACTGACCGCGCTGATGGCCATCTGTTGAACTGCTTTGGAACCGTAAGCGCAAACTGGAAGCAGTCCTCCAAGCAGCGTGCCCACAAGATTCTCCAGCACTTCCCTGCTGTCATCACACGTCCATGGAAACACCACGAGCAAGTCCGAGATGATGTGTACTGCCGTCTCTCGCTTATTGTCTTCCATCGACAAGATCCCCTCCTCAATCTTCTGGATGATTTCGTCCTTGTCTTCAGTCTCAGCAATGATCTTCTCCATTGCCACACAAAAGACACAAATTAGAGGCTTCATCGTTGAGTCTGTTTGTGAAAGTCCTCTGATTCTGCTAATTGAATTCTGTCTTCAATCTCTCCCTCGAGTTGGGAAGGTATTGATTCAGTTTACCAGAGCAGTTTGCTTGATCTCCTCTCTCAGCGTCTCTCTGGCACAAGTGCACAGATCGTTTCAGTTTGTTGTGTTTTACATGACCCTGCGATGATGTGTTGTCTTGGTTCTCATTGTAATGACAACGGTCGTCAGTTGTGATGTTGTCCTGAGTTCCCAGTTAGTGTCGTGTACTGGGATTTTCAAAAACAAACATTCCGTGAGGAGTCATCGAGATAATGACATAGAGTGAGAGCCCATTTCATAGATTCTTTGGCTCATCATGTCACAGTCAGTGAGTCATACAGCACAGAAACAGACCTTTTGGTCGAACCAGTCCATGCTGAATATAATCCCAAATTAAACTAGTCCCATCTGCTTGCTCTTAGCCCATATTCATCCAAACCTTTCCTATTTGTGTACTTATCTAAACATCTTTTAGACATTATAATTGTACCAACATCAACCATTTCCTCAGGAAGTTCTTTCCACATGTGAACCACACTTCATCTCCCCATACACTCTTAATATTTATTCAGAGATTGAATTGAACAAAGTTGTCTCCATCTCAGATATGGCTGTTCTATTCTTCTCTAGAACCTCAATATCTTTATTCATCCATTGCCCCTTAATCATTCCAGCCTCACCCTTCACTCTCACAGAAACACTTGCTGCATAATAAAGATATGAATATGAGTGCTC
>NW_025148755.1:0-1341 GCF_004010195.1 Chiloscyllium plagiosum | reverse complement strand
AAAGAGGAATAAGAGTGGGGGATTAGAAAGTATAAGAAGATGTATGAGAGGGGGATAAGGGAATAAAAGAACATGTGAGTAGGGGATAAGGAGGTGGAAGCAAACTTCACTGACTCCAAAACATCACCATATGACTCTATCTGAGGTCCCAATAGCTTAATTTCAACTTTGGAAAGCCCTTTTTCAAGTTATCTATGCTCTGTGTAAAAATTATATTTATAACATCATTATTTTAACATTATAATCAGAAGGAAATATGTAACACAAACTAAAACAATACAACTATTTTAATTACAATTCTTAATACAGATTATTTTTATACAATGTGTTCTGATGGGAAGACCTCTTATTAAAAAGGATAACCAGAAGCAGAAATGATGCACAAGATTCATGATACACAGTTACCAGATAATCCCGAGTGACTGTTTAATGTGCTCTGCTCGATAGCACTGTTGATGACACAGGATTAGACTGATGGGGCTATAATTGACCGGATTGGATTAATCTTGCTTTTTGTGTACAGAATATACTTGGCCAACTTTCCATATCATCAAGTAGATGCTAGTGGAATTCCATAGTAAAGGTATGGCAGGTTATGGAATACAAATTTTCAGTACTATTGCGAGAATGTTGTCTGGATCCATAGCCTTTGTGGTATCCAGTGCTTCCAACCATTCCTTGATATCACATGGAGTGAACTGAATTGGCTGAAAACTGATATCTCTGACACTGCAGACTTCTGGATGATTAAGTTGAGGATGGTAGCATGGATGGGGTTGGGGTGAAGGAAAAATGGGGTACAATCATGTTGGGCAGCTTGTGGGGGCTTTGCTTTACCTTCCAACACTGTGTTTGAACCACAAAATGTCATCACTTGCAGATTTTATCACAGTTGAAGAAATCCAATGGTGGCCCTACTAATCACAGCTACATTTCAGTCAGGGGCATTCAACATAATGTTAGAATGAAAGATAAGAGATAGCTTTTTATTTTCAGTCCTTTTACCTGAGGTCTTCCTGCACTGTGCACCTTTCTGAGTCAGGAGAGAGGTGAGTTTGGTTACCCACATTTTTGCTACAACCAGCCATTTCTGCTTCTTCTTGTTCCTTTCTCTTGGAATTTGTCACTTTTCCTTTGTGACTTGCTGCTCATGTGTGACTGGGATCAGCAACTCAGCAGGAAATCATGGGAATATGTCCGTGTGAGAGCACAATGTCCACTCCAACTCAATTATTCTGCTTTACCACCAAAACTGAGTATGCTCTTTCTCTGGTATGTATTCAGCAAAATCTATTTTGAATATTCCAGATCAGGAAAAAAAACTAGATAAATTTGGAGAAA
>NW_025148754.1:0-1341 GCF_004010195.1 Chiloscyllium plagiosum | reverse complement strand
TTTAGCCTGGCCAATCCACCCTAACCTGCACATGCCTGAACACTATGGGACAATTTAGCACGGCCAATCCACCCTAACCTGCACATCCCTGAACACTACGGAACAATTTAGCATGGCCAATCCACCCTAACCTGCTCATCTTTGAACTGTGGGTGGAAACCAGGGCACCCAGAGGAAACCCACACAGACACGGGGAGGATGTGCAAACTCCACACAGTCACCCAAGGCTGGAATTGAACTTGGGTCCCTTGTGTTGTGAGGCTGCAGTGCTAACCACTGAGCCAATGTGCCACCTCACTTGAGAGAGATAGAGAGAATCTGTGAGTGTGTGTGAGAGAGAATGTATCAGCAGTGTGAGAGTGTGTATGTATGAGAGAGTGTATCTGCGAGTGTGTGTGTGTGAGAGAGAGAGAGTGTGAGAGACAAAGTGTGTGAGTGACAGGGAGTGTGAGAGTGTATGAGAGTTTGTGAGAGAGAGTGTGAGAATCCATGAGTCAGGATATCCCCTCATCCCCAATTTGTTTGGCATCGTTTCTCTTGACATCATCCAAACCCGACCCTCTTAGCAAATGAGACTCCTGCTCCCAATAAAACATGAAATAGTCAAAAATAGCATCATGCTCAGTCCCCAGCACATGGAAACTTCGCCAAAATGAAGCATGAGAGACCACAAAGCAGGGGAAGCAATTCTCAAATCGAGAACTGGCTGGGCAGGGTGAAACAGAATTGTGAAATGATGCCAAATTCGCTGGAACACACGATTTCCTGTTCATCTGAGGTTTCTAAATAAAAGGGACTGCTTTTGGATTGAGATTTCAGATGGTGTTTACCCAGTGCGGACACACGGAGACATGGCCAGAAAAAGTGTAAGTGTGAAACTACATCAGCTTTCAGTTTTTGTGTGTCCCTGTGTATCCTTGTGTATCTCTGTGTGACCCTGTATGTCCCTGTGTATCTCTGTGTGTCCTTGTGTGACCCTGTATGTCCCTGTGTGTCCTTGTGTATCCCTGTGTGACCCTGT
Organism: Chiloscyllium plagiosum; assembly: GCF_004010195.1. Taxonomy (NCBI): domain Eukaryota; kingdom Metazoa; phylum Chordata; class Chondrichthyes; order Orectolobiformes; family Hemiscylliidae; genus Chiloscyllium; species Chiloscyllium plagiosum. Next base: position 320 of record NW_025148754.1, on the reverse strand, counting down.
GTATGTCCCTGTGTGTCCTTGTGTATCCCTGTGTGACCCTGTATGTCCCTGTGTGTCCTTGTGTGCTATATTTGCTATATTTGTGAACACGAACCATGCATGTGTTATTTAACTAGCTGGCTATTGTTTTCAGTAACTCCTGGGGAAGATCACAGCCTTGAATTTACATAGCATCTTACACACTGCAGAAACTCTCCAGATTGCTCTCTCAGCTCTGACCCACCAACAGTGCCCACTCCCTCAGCGCTAACCCTCTGACAGTGCCGCTCCCTCAGCGCTAACCCTCTGACAGCGCCTGCTCCCTCAGCACTGACCCTCCG
>NW_025148753.1:0-1340 GCF_004010195.1 Chiloscyllium plagiosum | reverse complement strand
GCCCATATCCCTCCAAATCCTTCCTGTCCATGTCCCCATCCAAATGCCTTTTCAACGTTGTCATTGTACCAGCCACCACCACTTCCTCTGGCTGCTCGTTCCACACCCACACACACACGTACCACCCCCTGTGTGAAAGGGTTGCCCCTTAGGTCCTTTTTATGTATTTCCCCTCTCACCCTAAACCTATTCCCTTTAGTTTTGTACTCCCCATCCTGGGGAAAAGACCTTGTCTATTTACCTCTCCATGCCCCTCATGATGTTATAAACCTCTATAAGGTCACCTCTCAGCGTCTGACGTTCCAAGGAATACAACCCCAGCCTGTTCAGCCTCTCCCTGTAGCTCAAACCCTCCAACCCTGGCAACATTCTTGAAAATCTTTTTTGAACTCTTTCAAGTTTCACAATATCCTTCAGATAGGAAGGAGACCAGAATTGCATCTAATATTCCAACAGTGGCCTAACCAATGTCCTGTACAGCCGCAACATGACCTCCCAACTCCTGTACTCAATACTCTGACCGATAAAGGAAAGCATACAATGCTGCCTTCACTATCCTATCTACCTGCAACTCCACTTTCAAGGAGCTATGAACCTGCACTCCAAGGTCTCTTTGTTCAGCAACACTCCCCAGGACCTGACCAGAAGGTGTATAAGTCCTGCTCTGAATTGCCTTTCCAAAATGCAGCACCTCGCATTGATCTGAATTAAACTCCATCTGCCACTCCTCAGCCCGTTGGCCCATCTGATCAAGATCCCATTGTAATCTGAGGTAACCTTCTTCACTGTCCATTACACCTCCCATTTTGGTGTCATCTGCAAAATGGGAGATGACCTACATTTCACATCCAAATCATTTATATAAATGACGAAAAGTAGTGCACCCAGCACCAAACCTTGTCACACATCACTGGTCACAGGCATCCAGTCTGAAAAGCAACCCTCCACCACCACCCTCTATCTTCTATCTTCAAGCCAGTTCTCCATCTAAACGGCTCATTTTCCCTGTATCTTTTGTGATCTAACCTTGCTAACCAGTCTACCACGAGGAATCTTTTTGAATGCCTTACTGAAGTCCATATAGATCATGTCCTCCGCTCTGCCCTCATCAATCCTCTTTGTTACTTCTTCAAAAAACTCAATCAAGTTCATGAGACATGATTTCCCACACACAAAGTCATGTTGACTATTCCTAATCAGTCTTTACCTTTCCAAATATATGTTCATCCTCTCCCTCAGTATTCCCTCCAACAACTTGCCCATCACCAATGTCAGGCTCACTGGTCTATAGTCCCCTGGCTTATCCTTACCGCCTTTCTTAAACAGTGGCACCACGTTAG
>NW_025148752.1:0-1340 GCF_004010195.1 Chiloscyllium plagiosum | reverse complement strand
TGAACCTGTTGGCTAGAACCTGCTTTTGTGTGAGTTCTGACTTTGTATTTTTCAGGCAGAGAGAAACAACTGCCTTCTAGTAACTATAGAGTACTTGCACAAGAGCTGAGGATTATGGGTAATGACTCTTTCCATTAGCCATGAATAAACCCACATTCATTCCAGTCGATTCCAGTGGGAATGATCTCTCAGTTGCTTCCCAGATATTACATGGCTCACCACCGCCATCTCCAGGACAATTCGGGTAGGGCAACAAATAACCGACACTTCAACTCCCACCCCATCCCAGGAGAAATCAAAATAAATGGCATACAATTCAAATGATCAAACTGCTGAGGCTTGAATTCATCTCTTTCAAAGACTGGAGCCTCGGCCAGAAACAGAGCCATGACATGGGTGACCCTGGTTTGTCAGACTGAAAGGTGGAGTGTCCTTTGGATTATCACTGGCATCAGCAAAAAATGAATTATACTCAAAGATCTAACAAACAGCTGTCAAAGCGTGCTCCCAAACTGCAGAGAACAGCACTTGAGGCTTCGCGTCCCCATCTCCATCCTTGCTTGTTGCCCTTCCCTAACTGTTGAGCAGTGGTGGTGAGCCATGAGTTTCTTGAAGAGGATCTGACAGAGGGACAAGGTCATATCCTCGGCCTGAGCACAACTGCCTGACCTGCTGTGCTTTCCCAGCCTCACACTTCTCGATTCCAAGCACATCTATCCCTCAGGAGAATGAACTGTGACACAAGAGGAAATGTGGGAGTGTTGGAAAGGCACTGACAGCCTGGTCAGCCTGCAGAGGGTCAGAAACAGATTTGATAAATGAGCTGATATCGTCTGAGCTGAGATGCAGACTCAGGCTTTCAGAGCCACACAGTTTACATTGTTGCTGACCGTGGCTTCATGGGCAATGCTCCTGCCTCATCGTCAAAATGGTCATCGGATTGAAAGCCACCTCAGAAATGAGAGCACAGAATCCAGGCTGAGACCGAGGTGCACTGTTGAAAGTTGCACAGTCTCTGGCTCCACCATTTGACGCCCCACCACCACCACACCCCGACCACCCCCACCCCCACTTCAGGGGGTTTGACAAGATCCCATTCTGAAGACATTCCCTCGGGTATCCTGCTCGCTATTCAACGAGTGCCAACAGAACAGATTTGTCTCGTCATTCGTTTACTGTCTGCGGGACCTCACCATCTTGTCCGGGAACGTGACTGCTCTGTGCTCACAGCTTTGAATATTCTGAGATGACTAAAAAAAAACTGCACTAACAAGAGTTCAATCCTCATTATCATGTAAAAGGGAGGAGTTAATATTTGGGGTTCAGTGATGGTTTATCAA
>NW_025148751.1:0-1340 GCF_004010195.1 Chiloscyllium plagiosum | reverse complement strand
GTCTTATAAACTCAAGGGTATACAAGCTCAGTCTCTCCAGTCTTTCAACATAAGGTAGTGCCACCAGTCCAGGAATTAACATCGTGATCCTACGCTGCACTCCCTCAATAGGCAGAGTGTCTTTCCCCAAATTTGGAGAGCAGAACTGCACACAGTATTCCAGGTGCAGTCTCACCAGGGCCCTGTACAGCTGCAGAAGAACCTCTTTGCTTCTATACTCAATCCCTCTTGTTATGAAGGCCAGCATGCTAATAGCTTTCTTCACGACCTGCTGTACCTGCATGCTTGCCTTCATTGTCTGGTATACAAGAACACCCAGATCTCTTTGTACTGCCCCTTTACCTAATTTGACTCCATTTAGGTAGTAATCTGCCTTCCTGTTCTTGCCACCAAAGTGGACAACCATACATTTATCCACTTTGAACTGCATCTGCCATGCATCCATCCACTCACCTAACCTGTCCAGGTCACCCTGTAATCTCCTAACATCCTCTTCACATTTCACCCTGCCACCCAGCTTTGTATCATCAGCAAATTTGCTAATGTTACTATTAATATCATCTTCTATATCATTAATATTAATTGCAAAAAGCTGCGGTCCCAGCAATGATCCCTGCGGTAAACCACTGGTCACCGCCTGCCATTCCAAAAGGGAGACAGACACAAATTCATAATCTTTTTTGAAAGAGCTGGAGTGATGAGATTCAAACAAATTCTATATATAGACTCAAAGCATGAGTTCACGTCATAACGGCAAGTCCACCTTGAATTGGAAATGCTTTATTAAAACATGCACCAGTTTTCTTCATATTGTAAAAACAGTTTCAAAAAATGTTCTTAGAACGGCATGGATCTTACAGCTGCTCCTGGGATTGTAGGCGGTTAAATATTTAATGTAGTCGTTTTTGCATTTGATATTATAGTTTATTAATTTAACATTTTTTTTTCTATTTTGTTTTATTTATGATCAAAAGCAAACTCACGAATTTCTTTCAAACAAATACTTTTAAAAATAACTTCTTAAGGGTGGTTTACAAAAAAAGGAAAAAGTCCATTTATGTTTTAAAAGGTTTCTTTTATCACACTGCGAGCTTTTTTTTTGTTTTGTAAAATTAATCAGTTTCTCTTTTTTTAAATAAGGAGTTATACCTTTGTTCCGTAAAGTCCTACACATTTTCAGTCTCCAGAGAAGACGATTTTCTTTTCTGAGTTTATTGAAGAGGAATATTTTTATTCATTTAATTAGCTAAATGGTTGATTTTGTTGAATTTTTCTATGTTTGATACGCATATGTATATATTTTTCAATTTTAATATTACTGACTAAGCAATGAAAGTTAA
>NW_025148750.1:0-1340 GCF_004010195.1 Chiloscyllium plagiosum | reverse complement strand
TTGGTTTATTAAGGGGAAGAGGATAACGCGGGAGAGAATGGGAGTATGAGGGACGAAGGGGACAGCCTGTTCACAGAGACAGAGAATATGTTAAACACATCCTACTAATCGGTCTTCAGTTTGGAGAAGCAGTTCCTGGATTCAGGGAGAGTTGCCGTTTGACCCTTAAGCAAATTGGTACAGGAGCTGAGGAAGAATTGGAATTTTATGCAAGATCGAGGGGAAAATCACCAGATTAAAGACCAAGTCTCACATCAGGGATAGGTAAACAATTGTAGAAAATTCGGAGGGCTGTCGAGGCTGGATCATTAAATATCTTCAAGGCTGAGACAGACAGATTTTTATACAAGTGTTATAGGAAATCACAGGAAAGTGGAATAGGGGATTAACAAAATAAATATAACCTAATTGAAGGAAAAGAAGACTCGGTGAGCGGATAGACATATTGTTGTCCCTATGTCTAATGATGTTCTTTTCCAATAGCCCAGTATTCACAAGAACATCAACCTCTCACTATGGACTGAGACAGTGTTTGGAATGCAATCGAGGGATTCAAGGAATTCATAAACGCGATACTAATATACAGAAAGTACAAGAGAACTTCGATAACATGGATTGCCTGTCGGGGTGAGGATTTGCATCGACACAGTCACCACTACCAGAAGGAAGACCTCAGCAAGACACCCTCCAAGGCCAAGCAGCGACCTGCACTGAGAAGCAGGTAGTCAGGGGCCATGTGTAAAGGAGTGCTGAAGCCCTAAACACTACATCAGTGTCGTGTCTCGTTCCTTCCCTGACCAAACTTAAATATGGAGGGGTAGAGAGACATTGCTTTGGTAGATGAGTAAGCAGGATGTCTTTGACACGAGAGGTTTGGACAGCTCCAGCTCAGCAAAATGTACAGGTAAACTCAAATAAAGTCCTTTTACCTTTATTGTTACAGCGGTCGAGATGGCACTCAGGGCAGTTGCAAGCTCCTCTTCTGAGATGTGATAGCTCTGGGAGAATTCCAACGGCCCTGATGGCTCCACGTGTGGGCACTGCACAGTGCTTCAGCTTCTGGGAAACCGTGTTAGGGAGAGATGCTTGGCGGCACGGTGGCTCATGGGTTAGCACTGCTACCTCAGAGCACCAGCGACCAGGGTTCAAATCCTGCCTCAGGCAACTGTCTGTGTGGAGTTTGCACATTCTCCCCGTGTCTGCATGGGTTTTCTCCGGATGCTCCGGTTTCCTCCCACAGTCCAAAGATGTGCAGGTGAGGTGAATTGGTCATGCGAAATGACCCGTAGTGTTGCGTGTACGGGGGAGGGTCTGGGTGGGCTGCTCTTCTGTGGGTCGGT
>NW_025148749.1:0-1340 GCF_004010195.1 Chiloscyllium plagiosum | reverse complement strand
TGCTGCAGTGTGTGGTGGCTCATTGAAATAATGTCCTGATGCAGCTTCATTTGTGGGTATTGGGATGATTGTTCCTGTAGTTCAGTATTTGGTCTGTATGTGTTGTTTTCCTGTAGACGTTGGTTTGAAGGTCCCCATTGGCTGTTTGTTCTACTGCACCATCTAGGAATGGCAGCGTGTTGTTGCTTTCCTCCTCTTTAGTGAACTTTATGCCAGTTAGGGTATTATTGATGGTCTTGAAGGTTTCTTCTAACTTGTTTCATTTAGTGATGACAAAGGTGTCATCCACATCGCGGACCCAGAGTTTGGGTTGGCTGGTTGACAGAGCTGTTTGTTTGAGTCTCTGCTAAGTACTCTGATATCAGAGATCCCATGGGTGCTCTGTTGGTTTGTCTGTAGGTTTTGTTGTTGAAGGTGAAGTGGGTGGGAAGGCATAGGGCACCTAGCTTGATGATATTCTCCTTGGTGATGAAGTTATGTGTCTTTGGATCTTCTAGTAGTGTAGTCAGTGTTTCCTTGGCCAGGTTAATGTTGGTTGATGTGAACAGAGCGTTTACATCAAAGGAGACCATTATTTCATCCTCTTCTATCTTAGTGTCTTTGGGGGTCTTCAGGAATTCTTGTGTGGAGTGGATGGAGTGGTGTGAGACTTCTACTCAGTGTTTTAGTCTTTGGTGTAGTTCCTTGGCCAATCTGTAAGTTGGTGTTCCAGGTAGCGAAACTATGGGTCTATGGGGGGCTCCTGGTTTGTGAATTTTGGGTGATCTGTAGAAGCCTGGTACGTTGGATCTGTCTGGTTTCATTTTTTGGAAGCCGGTCTGATATGTTTGTCCAGATTTCTGAAGTTTTTTGAGTAGGGCTGTGATTCGGTTCTCCAGTTGTGGGATCGGGTCTATTGCCACTTGTTGGTAAGTGTTGGTATCTGTATGTAGTGGTTTGCTTTTTCAATGTCGTCTCTTCGATTTAGAATGTCTGTCAAGGTATTACAATTGTTGATCTATAGAAACCGGTAATCCCGCTGATGGAGATTATTATAGTTATTAATCTATGTAAACAGGAGATCCTGCTGATGGAGATTATTATAGTTATTAATCTATGTAACAGGAGATCCTGCTGATTGAGATTATTATAGTTATTAATCTATGTAAACAGGAGATCCTGCTGATGGAGATGATTACAGTTATTGACTTACAGAAAGAGGAACTCATGTTGGAGATTATTATAGTTATTGATCTATGAAACAGGAGATACTTTTGATGGAGCTTATTATAGTTAATGATCCCTAGAAACACGAGATCCTGCTAATTGATTTTATTGCAGTTATCGATGTATGGAAACAA
>NW_025148748.1:0-1340 GCF_004010195.1 Chiloscyllium plagiosum | reverse complement strand
AGTGTATTTCAGTGAGTGTCAGAGAGCGTCACAGTGTGTCTCAGGGAGTGTCACAGTCTGTCACAGTCTCTCAGAGAGTGTTTCAGTGTGTCACAGTCTATCACAGTGTCACAGTGCGTCTCATAGAGAGTCGCAGAGTGTTTGAGAATTTGCCAGGGAGTGACACAGTGTGTCTCAGCGTATTTCAGAGAATGTCACAGAGAGTTTCAGAGAGTGTCAGAGAGTGTCACAATGTGTCTCAGAGAGTTGTCACAGTCTATCACAGTGTCACAGTCCGTCTCAGAGAGAGTCGCAGAGTGTTGGAGAATGTGCCAGGGAGTGACACAGTGTGTCTCAGCGTGTTTCAGAGAGTGTCACAGAGAGTTTCAGAGAGTGTCAGAGAGTGTCACAATGTGTCTCAGAGAGTGTCACAGTCTCTCAGTGAGTGTTTCAGTGTGTCACAGTCTGTCAGAGTCACAGTGTGTCTCAGAGAGTCAGACAGTCAGAAAGTGTCATATTCTGTCTCAGAGAGGTTCAGATAGGATCAGAGAGTGTCGCAGTGTGTTGGTGAAAATGCCAGAGAGTTTCACAGAGTGTTTGATTTTGTGTCACAGTGTGTTTCAGAGAATGTCAGAGAGTGTCACAATGTGTCTCAGAGAGTGTCACAGTCTGTCACAGTCTCTCAGAGAGTGTTTCAGTGTGTCACAGTTTGTCATAGAGTGTCACAGTGTGTCTCTGCCTGTGTCAGAGAGTGTCACAGTGTGTTTCAGAGAGTGTCAGAGAGTGTCTCATTGTGTCACAGTCTGTTAGAGAGTGTTGCAGTGTGTTTCAGAGAATGTCAGAGAGTGTCTCACTGTGTCACAGTCTGTCAAAGAGTGTCACAATCTGTTACAGCCTCTCAGAGAGTGTTTCAGTGTGTCACAGTCTATTACACAGTGTCTCTGCCTGTGTCAGAGAGTGTTATAGTGTGTCTCTGCCTGTGTCAGAGAGTGTCACAGTGTATTTCAGTGAGTTTCAGAGAGCGTCACAATGTGTCTCAGGGAGTGTCACAGTCTGACACAGGCAGAAACACACTCTCTGACACAGGCATAGACACACTGTGACACTCTCTGACAGACTGTGACACAATGTGACACTCTCTGACACTCTCTGAGACACACTGTGACACTCTCTGACACTATCTATGACATACTGTAACACTTTCTAGCACATCTGAAACACACTGTGACACTCTCTGTGTTTGTCTGAGACACTCTCTGCTACTCTCTGTGAGACTCTGAGCCACACATTGACTCTCTCTGACACTCTGAGGCACAGTATGACATACAGTGACACTCTCTTAGACACACTGTCACACTCTC
>NW_025148747.1:0-1340 GCF_004010195.1 Chiloscyllium plagiosum | reverse complement strand
ACAACACTGTGATACTTTCATTGCTCCATGGTACGACACATTGTGATACTGTCAGTGCAGCTAGATAAGTCACACCGTGATACTGTCAGTACCCCTGGATGAATCACACCGTGACACTGTCAGTGCCCCTGGATAGATCGTACCTTGATAATGTCATTGTGCTGGGATAAACCACACTGTGATACTTTCAGTGCCCCTGGATAAACCACACCGTGATACTGTCAATGCTCCTGGATAAACTACACCGTGATACTGTCAGTGCTCCTAGATAAAACACACCATGATACTGTCAGTCCCCCCTGGATAAACCACACTGTGATGCAATCATTGTTCCTGGATAAATCACACCGTGATCCTGTCAGTGCTCCTGGATAAACCACACTGTGATACTGTCAGTGCTCCTGGATAAAACACACTGTGGTACTGTCATTGCTCCTGGATAAACCACACCGTGATACTGTCAATGCTCCTGGATAAACCACACCGTGATACTGTCAGTGCTCCTGGATAAATCACACCCTGATACTGTCAGTGCTCCTGGATAAATCACACCGTGATACTGTCAGTGCTCCTGGATAAACGACACTGTGATACTGTCAGTGCTCCTGGATAAATCACACCGTGATACTTTCATTGCTCCTGGATAGATCGTACCTTGATAATGTGATTGATCTGGGATAAATCACACTGTGATACTGTCAGTGCACATGGATAAATTACACGGTGATACTGTCTGTGCTCCTGAATAGATCATACCTTGATCATGTCATTGGTCCGGGATAAACGACACTGTGATACTGTCAGTGCTCTGGAATAAACGAAGCCGTGATACTGTCAGTGCCCCTGGATAAACCACACTGTGATACTGTCAGTGTTCCTGGATAAACCACATCGTGATACTGTCAGTGCTTCATGATAAATCACAGTGTGATACTGTCATTGCTCTGGGATAAACCACATTGTGATACTGTCAGTGGTCCTGGACAAACCACACCGTAATACTGTCAGTGTTCCTGGATAAATCATACCATGATATTGCCATTTCTCTGGGATAATCCACAGTGTGATACTGTCAATGGTCCTGGATAAACCACACCGTCATACTGTCAGTGCTCCTGGATAAATCACACCGTCATACTGTCAGTGCTCACAGATAAATCACACCTTCACACTGTCAGCGCCACTGGATAAACCACACTGAGAAACTGTCAGTACCCCTGGACAAACCACACCGTGACACTGTCAGTGCCCCGGGATAGATCATACCTTGATAATGTCAGTGCTCCTGGATAAACCACACCGTGATCCTGTCAGTGCTCCTGGATAAACCACACCGTGAT
>NW_025148746.1:0-1340 GCF_004010195.1 Chiloscyllium plagiosum | reverse complement strand
AGAGAAAGTACTGCCTTTTGGATAAAATTGCATTTGTTTCATTGCAAGAGTGCTGACAGGTAAGGCCGATGAAATCAGGGCGTGGATATGTAGGTGGGACTGGGATATTATAGCCATTACAGAAACATGGCTAAGTGATGGATAGGACTGACAGCTTAATGTGCTCGGGAACAGGTGCTTTCGGCGAGACTGAGATGGTGGAAGGATGGGAGGGGGAGTTGCATTTCTGATTAAGAAGAGAACCACATCATTAATCAGAGATAAAATAACTGATGGATCACCCAGTGAGGCTTTGTGGGTGGAGTTTAGAAATAGGAAGGGAATGGAGAGGTGATTGGGGTTTAATATAGGCCCCCAAATAGTCAACAGGAATGGGAATAACAAATATGCAATAAGGTTATCATAATAGGGGATTTTATTTTCTTATACAGACTGGAGCAGCCAGAGTGCTAAGTGATCTGATGAGGTAGAATCTGTTAAATGCGTCAGGAAAGTTTCCTCAAGCAGGGGCAAAATTCGAAATTTCCTTAGTAAATAGGGTATGACTGGTGACTGAGTTAATAGTGGGGGAGCACTTTGGGACCACTAACCATAGTTCTATTAATTTTCCAATAATTATGGATAACATCAAAACTGGTCCTCAGGTTCATGTTCGAACTTGGGGCGTGGCTCAGGCACAGGCAGCTGGGATCAATGGAATCCCTGGAGATATATGAGAGATACAGGAGTTTACTGAAGAAGGAAATCAGTAGGGTGAAAAGGGGCAAGAAAGAGCCTTGGCTGAGAAAGTTCGGATGAATCCAAAAAAGATACTTTAAATATATTAAATGAAAAAAAAACAATAACCTCAAAGACCAATTTGGACAAGTTTGTGTGGAACGATCAGAGTTGATTGAAGTCTTCAACGAATATTTCCACTCTATAGTAACCATGGAGAAAGACATGATGACTTGAGAACTTGAGAAAGTTAGTAGTGATATTTTAGGGACAATCCATATCACAGTAGACGAGATTTTGGACGTACTGGAATGTTTGAAAGTTGATAAATCTCATGATCCTTATCTGATATATCCAAGAACACCTCAAGGGGCTCCAGAAGGATTTTCGGAGACCCTGGCTTATAATGTTGATCATCATTAAAGTAATGTAGCAGAAGACTGGAGGATAAAAAATATTGTGCCCTTATTCAAGAAGAACTTAACAAAAAAAAGCCTTGCAACGACAGGTCAGTGGGTAAGTTATTTGAGAAGGTTCTGAGCGACAAGATGTACATGCATTTAGAAAGACAGGCTTTGATTAGGAATAGGAAGTGTGGCTTTATGCAAGGAAGTTTATGCCTG
>NW_025148745.1:0-1340 GCF_004010195.1 Chiloscyllium plagiosum | reverse complement strand
AAGTGGTTGGTGTTGAGTGGGTTTGAAGTCTAAGACTTTTGGAGCCACCTCAGATGGTCCTCCAGACCAGTCGTTTCAGAGATTATGGAGTTTTGACTGAAGTTGAGCGCATGCTAGGAGAGCAAAAGGAATTCCAGGTAACTATTTGAATGATTGGAGTAGACTATTTAAGTTCTCAGCTCCAACTCTGACAAGAGGAGAACCCTATTAGAAAATTCACTCCCAGCTCACTCACAGGGCTGGTGATTGGACTGTCAATAAAGCAATCTCAAGCCTCCTTTGATTGGCTTATTTTCCACTCTTCGCACTGAATGAAATTCTGATCAGAGTCACATCAGAATCAGGATAAAATGATTATCAAAAACTGCACAAGATTTCAATCAAGACACACAGGACAATATTCCTCAGCATGCACGGGCTGGTTAAGGACAATTTGTGATATTAGGACTGCAGATATATTTACACAGTAAATCTACACATCTGTATATGACAAGTATCTCAACATGCAGGGAGCAGGAGGGATATCTCCCAAGACTGGAATTACTTGATCAAAGACAGTGAGGAAGAAAGATTTTCCAGAAGATATGTTAGCTAGATAAAGCTTTACAAACTACAGTGCGGCACATATCCTTCGATTCCTTTACTTACAGAAAAAAAAAGACTTCCGATTTAAAGCATCCACTGCTGTTTGCGGAAGAGAGTTCCAAACCTTTCTTATCGTTTGTGTGGAGAAGTGCTTCCTAACATCTCTCCTTAACTTTTTCTCCCCAATATTCATATTGTGCTCCTTCATTCTAGAATCAACCAGAAATGGAAATAGCTAAACCTTCCTCTCTTTTGCCATTAATAATTTGAAGGATTTCGCTCAGATCATCCCTTAAACTTCAAAATTCGAGCGAAATCATGCTTCAATTGTACAACAAAAGCAGAAATTTCACAATGGGTCTGACAACATCTATATGAGAGAAAGCTGAGTTAATGTTTCCAGTCCAGTGACCCTTCTTCAGAACTAACCTGCCTGATCGCTCCGCATAATTTCAAATCATGTGAAAGTGGAACAGTTGATAGAAGACTGACATCTGAAACTGCTGCAGCAGCAGTGAAGTTGGGCATCTCTGTCAGTGGAGAATTGTACCAAGAATGGTGCTCAGTGAATTCCTATCACTGTTCTGGTGTCTGGATAAGGCTAACCAGTAGTGAACTGGAGACGTTATTCTTAAACAGCAAATGGTTAAGAGCATATTATCAGCAGATTTCAACAAATTCAATTGTCATGAAGCCATACCAGGAATGCCAGCAAAGGCAAAGGTGGTGTAGAAGACCAGGTGATCAATTGGCCG
>NW_025148744.1:0-1340 GCF_004010195.1 Chiloscyllium plagiosum | reverse complement strand
TCTTGGGAATTCCTGTTCCGGTGCTGTACAGTTTTTTGCTCTTTTACTCTAAAATTGCAATGTTCAAGAAGCTCAACGCATGCAGATGGTAATCACCTGGTTTTCCATTGAGTCAATTCATACCGTCTTGGACTCAAATTTCAGCTCAGTAACTTTCACAGCAAAGTTTCTTTGATGAGAATCCAACACAGCTCTATTCAGTTGTGAATTCTTTGTATTACTAGAAGTAGAGCAGACAGATTTTCTCATTTTCACATCTCATATTTAAGGGTATCTTATATTTCTAAATGTCCTTTCTGACTATTTTCACTCCCTTTGTCTTATGTTTTGATCACACCCGTCATATTCTGTCCTGTTGTACTTGTCACCCTGAGAACTTCCTCCCCGTACATACACATCAATATGCAACTATGCATGTTTGTTTTTTTTTAAATATACTGTTTCATTTCCGTTGAGTAATTAGGACGAACCATCTCTACAATTTACTGCGTTTCTCTCTGCGTAGCTGTTGCCAGACCTGCAAAGTTTCTCCAGGATTTTGTTTTATGTAATACTTAGCATTTTTTAGTGTTACGACACAGGGTAAACTCTTCTGCAAATTTAAACTAGACATGCAGGAAAGCTAGCATCGTGCCGTGGTGTCTTCAGTTTCGAGTGGCAAGAAGTTATCCCAAATATCATTATTTAAAGAAGAAAAAAAAGACAATTTTGATCTTTAAGTCCAAAAGAGAACATTAAACAACAACTTGTTACAAGTCCTTTCTCTTAACACTATTATTACATCAAAATCTACAGTACTGGTACGATAAAATACCCCTAAAATTTATGACAAATCGATTTTCGAAACCATTTGTTGACTTTGGTTTCGAACATCCTGTGGACGTTTCTGTAGGTCGTCTTCGGTCTTCAACTACAAAACGTTCGTGTAGCCAGGTACATTTCAGAGAGCTATTCTGCTGGTAGCCTGTTGGTGATTGGCTGTTCTTTACTGTTCTAAAATTACGGCATTATTCTTACCTTCTAAATTTTCGTGGCAAAGTTGAGAATCATCTTCTAATCCTAAATATTCTTTCTAAATTTTAAGATGCATGTCTCTCTCTGTTATTTTTCCCGACCACAAGTCACCAAGAGTAAACAAATTTTCTCATCTAATTTCATTTCAGTATCTAGCGCACTAACCTGCCAGGTTTTAACTCTGCTGGATTTTCTCGCTCTCCACAGACACTCAAATCTGTCCAATTCACACACCGGATCTGTCTAAACCTATCCAAATCAGCAATCCGAGAACCAAAATGTTCAAATCCAGGCAATGAGCCCCGAAGACATTGGACCGGATCATT
>NW_025148743.1:0-1340 GCF_004010195.1 Chiloscyllium plagiosum | reverse complement strand
TCAAACTAACCTTCATATCCTACATTTTACTATTATCCATGTGCCTATACAACAGTCACTTAAATGTCCCTAATCTATCCGATTCTACTACCACTCTGGCAGTGCATTCCATGCACCCACCACACTCTGTGTAAAGAACCTACCTCCGACGTCTCCCCTAAACCTTCCTTCAATCACCTTAAAATTATGCCCCCTCATGATAGCCATTTCTGCCCTGGGAAAAGTCTCTGGTATCCACTCTATCTATGCCTGTCATCATCTTGTTTACCTCTATCAAGTTACCTCTTATCCTTTTTCACTTCAATGAGAAAAACCCTAACATTTCTTCATAAGACATGCCCTCCAGTCCAGGCAGCATCCTGGTAAATCTCCACTGCACCCTCTCTAAAGTTTCCACATTCTTCCTATAGTGAGGCAACCAGAACTGAACACAATATTCATAGTGTGGTTTAACCAAGGTTTTATTGGACTGCAGCATAACCTTGCTGCTCTTGGACGCAATTCCCCCCAGCTACCAAAACACACCATATACCTTCTTAACAACCCAATCAACTTGGGCGGCAACTTTAAGGGATTTCTGGATGTGGACCCCAAGATCCCTCTGTTCCTTCACACTGCCAAGAATCATGCCTTTAACCTTGTCATCTGCATTCAAATTCAATCTTCCAAAATGAATCACTTCACACTTTTCCAGTTTGAACTCCATCTGTCACTTCTCAGCAAAACCCTCCATCCTGTCAATATCTAATCTTCATAAAGTTGTTTTGTCACACCCTCAAAAAATTGAATAAGGCTTGTGAGACATTATCTGCCCCTCACAAAGCCATGCTGAGTATTTCTAATCAAGCTTTGCTTTTACAAACCTCAGAATCTTCTCCAATAATTTGCCCACCACTGATGAAAGAATGACTGGTCTGTAATTCCCAGGGTTATCCCAAATCCCTTTCTTGAACAAGGGAATAACATTTGCCACACTCAAATCATCTGGTACTACTCCATTGGACAGGATGCAAACATCATCACCAAAGGCACAGCAATCTCTCCCTTCACTTCCCGTAGTAACGTTGGGTATATCCAGTCTGGGCCAGGGGACTTATCTAGTTTCATGCTTTTCAAAATTATCAGCACATCCTCCTTCTTAACGAGTGTTTGAGTGTATCAGCCTGTATCACGCTGTCCTCACAAATGACAAAGTCCCTCTCACTCCTGACTATTGAAACAAAGTATTCATTAAGGACTTACTGTACAACACGGCACAAGCTCCATCCACTATCCCTGATCGGCCCTACCCTCACTCTAACCATCATGTTTTTCCTCACATAAGGATAGAATGCCTGAGG
>NW_025148742.1:0-1340 GCF_004010195.1 Chiloscyllium plagiosum | reverse complement strand
TCAATCACAGTCAATGACTGAGTTTCAATCCCTTTCACAGACAAAGGTTCAATCCCTGTCACTGACTGAGGCTCAAACCCTGACACTGACTGAGGCTCAATCCCTGTCACTGACTGAGATTCATGCTCGGTCACTGACTGAGGGTCAATCCCCGTCAGTGACTGAGATTCAATCCCTGTCACTGACTGAATGTCAATCCCTGTCACTGTCTCAGGGTCAATTCCGATGACTGACTGAGGCTCAATCCCTGTCACTGACTGAGGTTCAATCCCTGTCACTGACTGAGCTTCAATCCCGGTCACTGACGATGGTTCAATCCCTGTCACTGAATGAGATTCAACCCGTGTTACTGATTGAGGGTCATTCCCTGTCACTGACTGAGATTCAATCCCGGTCACTGACTGAGATTCAATTCCTTTCACTGACTGAGGGTCAATCCCTGTCACTGAATGAATCTCAATGTCTGTCACTGATTGAGATTCAATCCCTCTCTCAGACTGAGATTCAATCCCTGTTATTGATTAGGCTCAAACCCTGTCACTGACTGCGGTTCAATCCCTGTCACTGACTGAGAATCAATCCCTGTCACTAACTGAGATTCAATCCCAGTCACAGACTGAGGTTCAATCCTTGTCACTGACCTCGGCTCACTCCCTGTCGCTGACTGAGATTCAATTCCTGTCACTGACTGAGATTAAATTCCTGTCACTGATTGAGATTCAATCACTATCTCTGACTGAGATTCAATCCCTGTTATTGATTAGGCTCAAACCCTGTCACTGACAGAGGTTCAATCCCTGTCACTGAGTCAGGCTCAATCCCTGTCACTGACTGCGGTTCAATCCCAGTCACTGACTGAGATTCAATCCCTGTCACTGAATGAGATTCAACCCGTGTTACTGATTGAGGGTCCATTCCTTTCACTGACTGAAGGTCAATCCCTGTCACTGAATGAATCTCAATGTCTGTCACTGATTGAGATTCAATCACTGTCTCTGATTGAAATCCAATCCCTGTCAATAACTGAGATTCAATCCCATTCAAACCCTGTTACTGATTGAGGGTCAATCCCTGTCACTGATTAAGATTCAATCCCTGTCACTGACTGCGGGTCAATACCTGTCACTGACGGCGGTTCAATCCCTGTCACTGACCGATGTTCAATTCCTGTCATTGACTGAGATTCAATTCCTGTCACTGACTGAGATTCAATCCCTGTCACTAGATTCAATCCCTGTCACTGATTGAGATTCAATCCCTGTCACTGACTGAGATTCAATCACTGTCAGTTGTTGTGTCTCAATCCTTGTCACAGATTGATGCTCAATCCATGTCACTGA
>NW_025148741.1:0-1340 GCF_004010195.1 Chiloscyllium plagiosum | reverse complement strand
TGGATTTGATCAGGCCTTCTTTTCTTTCTCCAGTTCAAAAAGTAGGGGAGTTGTCCTTCTTATTCAGAAGAAAATCCTAAATCAGATAAAAGACGAATCTGGAAGATATATTCTGATTAAAGCCCTTAAAATGAAGAGGAATATGGGATCTTAAATCTATATTGTCTCCAAATTGATGACTCTTGGTGCTCGTCATACAATTATCGGGGGAGACTTTAATTGTATTCTCGATCCGGAAATAGATAGGATTCCCAAGAGTACTGCAGGAGTATCCCCCAGATCCAGACAATTGGTGGATTTGAACAAAGAATTAGGACGAGTAGATGTGTGGAGATGCCTTCACCCACAGGACAAAGATTTTTCTTTTTACTCCGATCCACATAAATGTCACACCGGAATTGATATGGTTTTTGTCCCCTTGATTTTTAAAAATTCCATATCATCCTGTAAAATCGGTAGTATAGCAATTTCTGATCACGCTGCTGTATATATGGAAATCAAGGTGAGGAACAATGGGACATCCCCTCGGTATTGGCGTATGGAATCCTTCCTGATGAAAGATAGTAAATTTGTAAAGTACTTCTTTCAAGAATGTAAAACTTTTTTAGAAATTCATTCAGATACGGCTAGCAACCCATCAATGATGTGGGAGACCATCAAAGCTTACGCGTGAGGTTTGATCATTTCATACTCAGCGACCCAGAAAAAATTAAAGGGAGAACAACAGCGTCTGCTTGAAGTTCGCTCAAAAGCAGCTGAAACAGCACACACTGACAGACCTTCTATTATCAAATTACAAAGGATTACGGCCCTTAGGGCAGCTCTAAACACCACGCTTACCCAAACGGCTAAGAGGGAAATATTATTTGCAAAACAAAGGTTCTATGAATTGGGCGATAAACCTGATAGATACAGAGCATTTCTTGTAAAGAAAAAAAAGCTCCTCAAACTATCACATCCATCAAGGAAAGTGCGGGTACTCTGACTCATGATCACAAAAGGATTAACACAATCTTTAGAAAATTTTATTCTGTTTTATATAAATCACAGGATTGCGAAGATAGAGCTAGGAGGATGCAGTCATTATTTTTAAAAACCTGACCTTTCCGGACCTAACTCCGGAACAGGTATCGGTACTGAATGTTCCCTTAACAAGCCAAGAAATACTTGACACAATCAGGCAGCTTCAGAGCGGTAAGGCCCCTGGCCCAGATAGCTTTCAAGCTGAATTCTATAAAGAATTTACCGGAATATTGGCTGGTCCACTTATGGACATGTATAACTATCATACAGTCAGGGCTGTCTCGCGCCTTCGCTGAAAGAGGCAAATATCTCCCTTA
>NW_025148740.1:0-1340 GCF_004010195.1 Chiloscyllium plagiosum | reverse complement strand
TGAGGTACTGAGGGAGCAATTTCTGAGGTATTGATGGAGCACTTTCTGTGGTACTGCGGAAGCACTAGCTGAGGTTCTGAGTGAGTACTATCTGAGGTACTGAGGGAGCATTTTCTGAGGTATTGAGGGAGCACTTTCTGAGGGACTGAGGGAGAACTATCTGAGGTATTGAGGGAGCCCTCTCTGAGGTATTCATTGATCACTTTCTGAGGTATTGAGGTAGGACTTTCTGAGGTCTTGAGGGAGCACTATCTGACGTACTGAGGAAGGACTATCAGAGGTACCGATGGAGAACTATTTCAGGTATTAATGGTGCACTTTCTGAGGTATTGAGGGAGCACTTTCTGAGGTATTGAGGGAGAAATACCTGAGGTATTGAGGGAGCACTAGCTGAGCTATTCAGTGAGAACTATCTGAGGTAATGAGGACCACTATCTGAGGTATTGAGGGAGAACTATCTGAGGTATTGAGCGAGCACTTTCTGAGGTATTGAGAGAGCACTATCTGAGGTACTGAGGGCGCATGTTCTGAGGTATTGAGGAAGCACACTCTGAGGTACTGAGGGAGAACTATCTGAGGTATTGATGGAGCACTTTCTGAGGTATTGAGGGAGCACTATCTGAGATACTGAGTGAGCACTTTCTGAGGTATTGAGGAAGCACTTTCTGAGGTACTGAGGGAGAACTTTCTGAGGTACTGAGGGAGCTCTTTCTGAGGTATTGAGAAAGCACTTTCTGAGGCATTGAGGAAGCACTTTCTGATGTATTGAGGGAGCACTATCTGAGGTATTGAGGGACCACTATCTGAGGTAATGAGGGAGCAACTTCTGAGGTACTGAGGCAGCACTTTCTGAGGTATTGAGGGAGCGCATTCTGAGGTATTGAGGGAGCACTACCTGAGGTATTTCGTAAGCACTTTCTGACGCATTGAGGAAGCACTTTCTGAGGTATTGAGGGAGCACTATCTGAGGTATTGAGGAAGCACTTGCTGAGGTATTGAGGAAGCACTTTCTGAGGTATTCAGGAAGCACATTCTGAGGTACTGAGGGAGCACTTTCTGAGATATTGTGGGAGCACTATCTGAGGTACTGAGGGAGCAAGTTCTGAGGTATTCAGAAAGCACTCTCTGAGGTACTGAGGGAGAACTATCTGAGGAACGAAGGGAACACTATCTGAGGTACTGAGTGAGCACTTTCTGAGGTCTTGAGTGAACACAATCTGATGTATTGAGGAAGCACTTTCTGAGATATTGAGGGAAAACGATCTGAGGTACTGAGGCAGAACTATCTGTGGTATGGATGGAGCTCCTGCTGAGGTATTGAGGAAGCACTTTCTGAGGTA
>NW_025148739.1:0-1340 GCF_004010195.1 Chiloscyllium plagiosum | reverse complement strand
ACTAGGAACTGCTGAAACAGTGCACTGTCACCGAGAACACACACACACTTGGAACTGCTGAAACTGCGCACTGGAAATGAGAATATACACATAACTAGGAACTCCTCAAACAGCACACTGTCACTGAGAACACACACAGAGCTAGGAACTGCTGAAACAGTGCACTGTCACTGAGAACACACACAACTAGGAACTGCTGAAAAGTGCACTGTCACTGAGAACATGCACATAACTAGGACCTGCTGAAACAGTGCACTGTCACTGAGAACACACACACACAGCTAGCAAGTGCTGAAACAGCGCACTGTCACTGAGAACACACACACAACTAGGAACTGCTGAAACAGTGCACTGTCACTGAGAACACACACAACTAGGAACTGCTGAAACAGTGCACTGTCACTGAGAACACAATCATAACTCGGAACTGCTGAAACAGTGCACTGTCACTGAGAACACACACAACTAGGAACTGCTGAAACAGTGCACTGTAACTGAGAACACAAACATAACTAGGAACTGATGAAACAGTGCACTCTCACTGAGAACACACACATAACTAGGAACTGCTGAAACAGTGAACCATCCCAGAGAACAAACACATAACTAGGAACCACACACAAGTAGGAATTGCTGAAACAGTGCACTGTCACTGAGAACACACGCACAACTAGGAACTGCTGAAACAGTGCACTGTCACTGACAACACACACACAACTCGGAACTGCTGAAACAGTGCACTGTCACTGAGAACACACACACACAGCAATGAAGTGCTGAAACAGCGCACTGTCACTGAGAACGCACGCACAACTAGGAACTGCTGAAACAGTGCACTGTCACTGAGAACACACACACAACTAGGAACTGCTGAAACTGCGCACTGTAACTGAGAACACACACATAACGAGGAACTCCTCAAACTGCACACTGTCACTGAGAACACACACATAACTAGGAACTGCTGAAACCGTGCACTGTCACTGAGAACACACACACAACTAGGGACTGCTGAAACAGTGCACTGTCACTGAGAACATGCACATAACTAGGAACTGCTGAAACAATGCATTGTCACTGAGAAAACACACACAACTCGGAACTGCTCATACAGTGCACTGTCACTGAGAACACACACACAAGTAGGAATTGCTGAAACAGTGCACTGTCACTGAGAACACACACCCAAATAGGAACTGCTGAAACAGTGCACTGTCACTGAGAACATGCACATAACTAGGAACTGCTGAAACAATGCACTGTCACGGAGAACACACACACAACTAGGAACTGCTGAAACAGTGCTTTGTCACTGAGAACACACACACACAGCTAGGAAC
>NW_025148738.1:0-1340 GCF_004010195.1 Chiloscyllium plagiosum | reverse complement strand
GAACCGATCCTGGTATTTCTGTGTGTATTTCAGTCCCAGATGGGCACAAAGGACATGATTTTTACTGTTATATAGGGCGCTCTTAGACCTTACAAAGGCCTTTGACACCATCAAACAGGAAGCGTATGTGGAACATTCTTCTTCACTTCAGTTGCATCATGAAAATTGTCACCATCCCTCACCTTGTCCAGAATGATGTGTGACTCATCTTTCTGACAATCTGCTTCAACACTGACCCATTCTGCCCCTGAACCGGTGTCAAGCAGGGTATGTAATCACCACAAAACCGCTCTGAATCTACCTCACTGCAGGACCTCACCGCCAATAAACTGCCCTCTTTAAGGCCAAGGGGGCTTCTATTGAAGTCCTGCAGTATCGCTCTCCCAATAACTCTTGATGGGAGTCGGTGTGAGCAGTAAGTTGTTTTTAGTTGAAATGAGCAGGTGTTCTTCCTCTGGATTTTTATCCATTCCCAGTTTCCTTTCTCAGGAGTGTTCAATAGTGACAGAGCAGAGGCGATTTAAAAACAATTTCGTTGAAATGAATGAATGCTGGAAATCACAACGGGTCAGTCATAAACCATGAGAGAGAGCCAGCTAAGATTTTGTGTTGAGATGACCCGCATCTGAGCTGTTCATTGGTTGTTTGTTTTATTTGACTACTTTGACTTTATTTTTATTTTGGCGCCGTATGGCCCATGCCCACGAGTGGTTGGTGGGCACAGAGAGAGCCAAATTTTGATTGTTTATTTCGTCCTGTCTTTCCCTTGAGAAACAGTGTCATTTTTTGTTTTACAAAGTGAAGGCAGCTTTTGTTTCTATTTTGGAAGAGCAGAGTGTATGTCCTTGTACTCTGCCTATTGGGACAGAGTCTGTTGCACACAATGGGTGTTTTTTTTCAGACTGGAGCCTTGTGATGAATATAGGAATCTGTGATGTGTCCAATGCTGTTTGTCATTGATGTAAAGGATTTGGATGAGAATATAGGGTGCATAGCTTGTGAGGAGTGGCCAGAAGAGTATAATTAAGATACGTGCGAAATGTTGCATTTTTCTCAGAGGAACAGGGCAAGACCACTTTTCGTAGCACCTGTGGAGTGTTGTCGAACAGTGTCCAAGTAGTTGACAGAACCACTACAGTGCAGAAGGAGGCCATATGACGCAACAGGCGCGCAGTATCAGTCCCGTTTCACTTACGTGCAAAAGTAGAGGCACAAATCAAGATCCTGGAAAGCTAAGCGAAGGGCACGCTTATCCAATATGAGTCACTTTGTCTATGTTGAGATGTTAAAGAATTGATGAACCAATCTTTGAAGCCTGGAATATCACCAATCCATCACAT
>NW_025148737.1:0-1340 GCF_004010195.1 Chiloscyllium plagiosum | reverse complement strand
ATCTTAATGATATCATATCATTAAAATAACCCTGGTGTCGTAATCTGTTTGCTGAAAATGATTTTAAAAATGCACATGTAACCATAGTTTCCCAGTGGAGATACCACACAATATAAAATAAAGTCTCTTGAACGATGTCAGCTCCAACTCCAAGAGAATTCGCCAATTCCGGCAGATTGCTAGCAGCAGTAACAGAGAGGTGGTTTCCCAAACAACAATATGCATCTTCCAAGGCAAATGGTCACCAAAGTATACTACACCATCCTTGCTGTTGTTGGTATTCCTGGTAAGTCTTGGAAGTAATCAACGTGTATAAATCTCTGTGTTGATTCATACCTATTTCCACTCGACGACTGATAAGTATTTTATTTCCTTTTAGCAAGGGAAATCCTGATGCCAGGTGACAGTGTCCTCACTTACTGAGTTTAAAGTGAAGAGTTTGTCAATGAGGAGGCTCCTCAGTAATGTGCACCATTGTCTGTTTCTCTGCTCTGTGCCCAATGGGTTTGTACTGAGGCCTCATTGATTGAGTTTGGCTGACCACCGGCCCTGGCTGGTGTAGAAAGTGTTTAGAAAGACCACACTCTCTGTGGGAGTTCAAAGCCTGCTATCGGTCGGATAGGTTTTGGAACAACCCACCTTTTAATGTCACTTGGTGTTCCCCATTCCTTGATGTCAAGATATTGTGTTGGTGGCTCTTGCTCAGGCAGCTTGTTCCAAATGGGTGCCCAGATACAATATGGACAAAGGGTGGCTGGAGCAGGTCATCATAGAGTGATCGATAAGCATCAGCACAGAATGCTTTCACTACCATGTGTGTTTTAAAAATCAGTGGTTGGGTGGGGGCATGGTATTTGTGAGGACAGATCAGTGGGAGGGGTGTTGAGCACAGGGTTCCAATTGCGATGTGTATTGTTGAATTATTTGTCAAACAGACATGTGAGTTGTGTCATTTATGAGACGATGCACCATACTGTCGAACAGGAGAAACACTGAGATCTGGAGTGTGGGAGTAGCAGCTGTCCCACAGAGAATCAAACATCTTTGTCCAACAGGAGCTTTCCCACCCTGCCTTTTTGTTGTTGTTATCCTTTGATGTTCCCTGCACGATAGTGGGCTATATGAAGGGCCTCCCATGTGCCTTGGTTTGGGATTGTTATTTAGTATTTGGATATCAATTTGGATAATTATGTTCGATTATTATTGTCGTTATTTAGTTGACACTGACCTTTTGGAGATGAATGACCTGGAAATATTTTGAGACCGATTCACTGTGAAGCCATCGTGCCACACCATGGAGTGCAGTCCTCTGTCAGCTTTGTGAAATCTCTGTTCTTGTC
>NW_025148736.1:0-1340 GCF_004010195.1 Chiloscyllium plagiosum | reverse complement strand
TGGCGACAGTGACCATAATCCGATCATGTTAACAAAAGCAATGGGTAGGCAAAGGTATATACCGCAGGGAAAGAGGTATAACTGACGGAAAGGCAATTATGATGATGCACTCGGCAAGATTTAGGATGCATAGGATGGGGAAGGAAAAGGACATTCTTAGTGAGATGCCGAGATAAAGGCTACACGATTAGACGGGATTGAGGTTGTCAAAAAGGAGCTTTGGCAATTTGGTATGTCTGAAAATAGATAAGACCCCTCGGGTGGATGGGATTTATGCTCGTATTCTCTGGGAAGGCGGGTGGGGAGGTAGACTGCAGATCCGTTGGCTTCGACCTTTATGTCATCTTTGTAGTAGTGCCATAAGACTGGAGGATAGCGAATGTTGTTCCCCTGTTTAAGAAGGGGAGTCGGACAATATTTTTAATTATAGACTACTGAGCCTATCTTCAGGTGTGTGTAAAATGTTAGAAAAGTTTATAAGTGTCAGGATTTATAATCATCTGAAAAGGAAGACTTTGATGAGGGATAATCAACACGCTTTTGGGCAGGGGAAGTTGTGCCTCACTAACCTTATTGTGTCCTTCGAAAAAGTGACAAATAGGTGGATGCAGGTATGTCGGTTGATGTTGTGTATACGGATTTCAGTAAGGTATTGGATAATATTCCACATGAGAGGATATTGCACAAAATACGGAGTTTGAAGTTTGAATGTGACTTTGCGGTTTGCATCAGACATTGGCTCGCTGAAAGAATACAGGTTGTGGTGGTTGATGGGAAATGTCCATCCAGGAGCTCAGATACCAGTGGTGTGCCACAAGGAACTGTTTTGGGGCCACTGCCGTTTGTGATTTTCAGAAATGTTCTGGAGATGGGCTTGTTAGTAAATTTGCAGATAACATTAAGGCAGGCAGAGTTGTAGTTCGTGCTGAAGGGTGTTGTGGGTTACAGAGGGACATAGATAAGATGCAGAGCCTGGCAGAAAAGGGGCAAATGGAGTTTCATGCTGAAAAGTGTGAGGTAGGTCACTTCAGAAGAAGTCGCAGTAATGCAGAGTATTGGGCAAATGGTAACATTCTTGGCCGTGTCGATGAACAAAGAGATCTTAGTGTCCAGGTGAATAAGTCCCTGAAAGTTTCTACTCAGACTGATAAGGGTGTTAAGAGGCATATGGTCTGTTGGCGATTACTGGTACGGGGATTGATTTTCGGTACCAAGTGGTCATGCTTCAGCTGGACAAGAAACTGTTAAGGCTGGACCTGAAGTATTGCATGCAGTTCTGGTCACCGCATTACAAAAAGGATATGAAGGCTTTGGAAAGGGTTCAGAGTAGATCTACTAGG
>NW_025148735.1:0-1340 GCF_004010195.1 Chiloscyllium plagiosum | reverse complement strand
AAATCACACTGTCACAGTCACACAGTAAAATCACACTGTCACATCCACACACTGACCCACACTGTCACACTTACACACTGACCCCACACTGTCACACTCACACATTGAGCCCGCATTGTCACACTCACACACTGAAATCACACTGTCACACCCACACACTGAGCCCACACTTTCGCACACATCTCACACTGAACACACACTATCACACATACACACTGAGGACACACTGTCACACTTACACACTGAGCCCACACAGTCACACTCACACAGTGAGCCCACACTGTCACACTTACACAGTGAGCTCACACTGTCACACTCACACACTGAGCCCAGACTGACACACTTACATACTGAAATCACACTGTCACACCCACACACTGAGCCAAAACTGTCACACCCACACACTGAGCCCACACTGTCACACTTACATACTGAACTCACAGTGTCACACACACAGCTCACACTGAACTCACACTGTCACACTTACATACTGAGCCCACACTGTCACACCAACACACTGAGCCCACACAAGAGCTTACACAAGAGCTCACACTGTCACACTTACACAATGAACTCACACTGTCGCACTTACACACTGACATCACTCTGTCACACCCACACACTGAGCCAACACTGTCACACACACACTGAGCCCACACTGTCAAATTTATACACTGAAATCACACTGTCACACTTACACACTGAGCCCATACTGTCACACCCACACACTTAAATCACACTGTCACACTCACACACTGAGCCCACACTGTCACATTTATACACTGCAATCACACTGTCACACTTACACACTGAGCCCACACTGCACACTCACATACTGAGCCCACACTGTCACACTGCCACACTGAAATCACACTGTCACAGTCACACAGTAAACCACACTGAAATCACACTGTCACAGTCACACAGTAAAATCACACTGTCACATCCACACACTGAGCCCACACTGTCGCACACACCTCACACTGAACACACACTATCACAATTACACACTGAACCCACACTGTCACACATACACACTGAGCCCACACTGTCACATTCACACATTGAGCCCACATTGTCACACTCACACACTTAAATCACACTGTCACAGCCACACACTGAGCCCACACTTTCGCACACATCTCACACTGAACACACACTATCACACATACACACTGAGCACACACTGTCACACTTACACACTGAGCCCACACAGTCACACTCACAGAGTGAGCCCACGCTGTCTCACTTACACAGTGAGCTCACACTGTCACACTCACACACTAAGCCCAGACTGACACACTTACACACTGAAATCACACTGTCACACCCACACACTG
>NW_025148734.1:0-1340 GCF_004010195.1 Chiloscyllium plagiosum | reverse complement strand
CAGGTTGTTATTCAGAATCAGGTCTCAGAGTATCAGTCCTTCTGACACTCCCCTTTTTATCTGTCAGCCAGGACTCCCTGATTGGCACGGTTAACAGCTCATCAGGGAACTCATATTATCAGAAAAAATGAAACATTTATCGAACAAGGAATGCAAGAACTAAACGACACTAGACAAAATCAGTGGTTTGAAAGATTTCATTACAGACATCACCAATTTGGCCCAACAAGTCCACACCGACCCACTGAAGAGAAACTTCCCGAGACCCATTCCCCTGCCCTATCACTCGACATTTCCCTGACCGACACATTCCTGAACACTGTGACAATTGTAACATGGCCAATTCACCGAACCTGCACATCGTTGGATTGTGGGAGGAACCTGGAGCACACGGAGGAAATCCACACAGACACAGGGGGAGCGTGCAAACTCCAAAAAGATCTGGGGCTGGAATTGAAGCTGGGTCCCTGGTGCTGCGAGTTAGCCGTGCTAACCACTGAGCCACCATGCCACAAATTTTAAAAAATGCCCAAAGAGTTGAGCTTTTGATAAGCTCCGTGAGCCTGACGTGTTATAAACTATAAACATGCAACCCTCTGCCAGGGAAGGTAGTGCAGGGTGGAAACCTTACAACCTTTAACTATCATAACATGCAAGGATCTGGGATAAGTGCAGGAAATTGGGATGAGAGTGCCTTTAGTGGTAGTTATGTTGGTACAGACTCAATGGGACAAAGGACCTTTTCTGCTCTGTATCAATCTGTGCTCCATGTTGAGAGGGCAGTGCAGGTTAATGGTGACTATGTGAGGCAGTTCTAAGATGGCAAACACATGATCAAGGTCAGAGGAAATGGCTCAAGCTTCAGTGAAGGCCCAAGTAAGTGCTTGAGAGGAAGGTCAAGGCTAATGGAGGGAAGGTCAATGGAGAATGAGCGAGGGCGCAGGGTGCTGACTGGCATCTCATTGTGTTGTAGTGAGGTAAATGGGGACAAGGGGGGAGTGTGTAGGGAGGGAGTGCAGTTTCAGTTAAAATGTGACTTTTGTCAGCAGCAGATGACCTTCAGCACCAGGGGGTGTCCCTGATTGTGTCCCGCTCACTGACTGCTCTCTGCGTGATTCCACACAGCCACTCGTCTGGTCACTACGCAAAGTCTTGTTTGTGTTTACACTACGATTTACACCACCGTCTGCACCCACCGTCTGCACCTTCTGTCTACACCCACTGTCTGCACCACCGTCTGTACCCACTGTCTGCACCCAGCATCCACAGCCACTGTCTACACCATTGTCTGCACCCTCCATCTACATCTCCCATCTTTCTGCTGTTGTAAGATTGTACCC
>NW_025148733.1:0-1340 GCF_004010195.1 Chiloscyllium plagiosum | reverse complement strand
AGAATGGAAAAACTGCAGTCAAAGGCAATGATAATTGTGCAGCCAAACAAACATCAGAAAGCCATGTGTACCAATGTAAAATTCACCACTTTCACAGCTGCTCATGCATTGAACGAATCAAAAAGAATAACTTGTCACACCCGGACAGAAGCAGTGATGACCCTCGAATAGACTGTTTCCTGGGATGAATGGGACAATGAGACACTGTTACAATAGCTGTTACAACAGCATCTGCTTTGATCATCCCTGGGAAGGAGTTACAGAAACAACGTGAACAATCAGCTCCCTCAGTCAGAGGGCATAACACTTGCTTGATGATCTACTCTCTCATGCCAACTGAGCAATTAAGACCTGCATTCAGCAGTCATGTTCTGAAGGAAAGGGGTTAATTGCAGGAAAAGCAGGGACTGTTTCTTCGCCTCACAAATGGTATGTTGTTCATGAATTCTTATTGAAAAACGGAATTCTTATTGATGGCTGGTCATTGCTGAAACGCAAGACAGATCAAAGAAAAGTGTCACAATAATTAAGATAACACATATGGTTATACTCCACTTCTTAAGACATCATCCTTCACGTGTAACTTACCCGGGACACCAACAGCAGCTAAGACTGGGTAGTAAATCCTCTGTATATCAGTGATCGCCCACAGAATCTTCAGCTTGACCATAAAACTAAGAGACATGGTTTCCCTCTTGTAAATTACAGTTATTTTGCTAATTCTTGTCAGGGATGAGCCAGTTCTCTCTTTGAGAAATTGAGAAAACTTCCATTATTTATAGGACATCAGATCAGAAAATCAATTCCCAAGTTAATGAGCCTAATTACAACTACAAACAAAAGTAATGACATTAAAAACTGTAAGGGAAATGTGTACATGAGCAGGACATGTCCTGACCAGTTAACCCTATCCCTTCTCCCCAATTACAATCATTCGTCCAAATCTGCATATTAATAGAATAGTCCATGTTCGACAATTCTAAAAAAGATATCTTCTGAAACAAATCAACAGTGGGTAGTAAGAACAAACCTAAATTAGAAATTATAATGGGGGAGTTTAATTGTCAGGACATAGAGTGATCTGGTGTTGGCATAATTCAATGGGGACGTTCACTGAGGGTACAGTCACTGGTTTCCCCACCAGCAACATCCTGGAGCCATTGACTAGAAACTTAACTAAACTAGCCACATAAATGCTCTGGCTTTTTTTAAGCACCTGGTGGGATGAAGGTGTCTCTGGGTGCAGCAGCATTTATTTCCTGTCCCTAGTTATTCTCCAGAAGGTGGGGGATGGGCTGCTTTCTTCACCCTACAGTCCATGTGCTGTTGGTGGACACATA
>NW_025148732.1:0-1340 GCF_004010195.1 Chiloscyllium plagiosum | reverse complement strand
CAAATCATTCATATGAATGATGAAAAGTAGTGGGCCCAGCACCAATCCATGTGGCACAACACTGGTCACAGGCCTCCAGTCTGAAAATCAACCCTTCACCACCACTCTCTGTCTACTACCTTCAAGCCAGATCTGTATCCAAATGGCTAGTTCTCCCTGTATTTCGAGATCTAACCTTGCTAACCAGTCTCTCATGAGGAACCTTGTTGAATGCCTTTCTGAAGTCCATGGAGATCATGTCGACTGCTCTGCCCTCGTCAATCCCTTGCTGCTTCTTCATAACATTCGATCAAGTTCGTGAGGCATGATTTCTCACGCACAAAGCCATGCTGACTATCCCTAATCAGTCCTTGCCTTTCCAAATACATGTAAATCCTGTCCCTCAGGATTACCTCCAACCACTTGCCCTCCGGCAATGTCAGGCTCACTGGTTGATAGTTCCCTGGCTTTTCCTTGCAATCTTTCTTAAATATTGGTACCACGTTAGACAACCTCCAGTCTTTCATCACCTCACTTGTGACTATCGATGGTACAAATACCTCAGCAAGGGACCCTGCAATCACTTCTCTAGCTTCCCACAGAGTTCTAGGGTACAACTGTTCAGGTTCTGGGGATTTATCCACTTGCACGCATTTCAAGACGTCCAGCACCACCTCCTTTGTAGTATGGACATTTTTACATTTTTCAAGATATCATCATCTGTTTCCACACATTCTATTTCTTCCATGTCCTTCCCTACAGTAAACACTGATGCAAAATACTTGTTTATTATCTCCCCCAACTCCTGCAGCTCCACACATAGGCTGTCTTGCTGATCTTTGAGGGGCCCTGTTCTCTCCCCAGTTACCCTTTTCTCCTTAATGTATTTATAAAAACCCTTTGGATTCTCCTTAACTCTACTTGTCGAAGCTATCTCATTCCCTTTTTGCCCTCCTGAGTTTACGCTTAAGTATAGTCCAACTGCTTTGTACTGTCAGGATTCACTCGATCTCTCCTGTCTATACTTGTCAAATGCTTCCTTCTTTTTCTGAACCAAAAGCTCAATTCCTCTAGTCATTCAGCATTCACTACACCTACCAGCCTCCCCTTTCACCCTGGGTTCCAGATGAGAGTGGTGCTGGAAAAACACAGCAGTTCAGGCAGCATCCGAGGAGCAGGAAAATCGATGTTTTGGGCAAAAGTCCTTCATCTAATCTAGAATCTCGTTTCCAGCATCTGCAGTCCTTGTTTTTACCTAGTTTTTCCCCTTTCACCCTAACAGGAATATCCTGTCTCTGGACTCTCAGTTTCTTATTTTTGAAGGCTTTCCATTTTCTAGCCATCCCTTTACCTGCGAACAT
>NW_025148731.1:0-1340 GCF_004010195.1 Chiloscyllium plagiosum | reverse complement strand
TTTTTTCGGACAAAACCGTATGACCTCGTTGCCAAAAGGTTGCAATGAAAGAGATGGTTTCCTAGAAAAAAAACTATAAATTGAGACTATAAAACGAAGACCTAGAAAAGGCTTGTGCCGTTCTATTGGCCAACGTTGATGTGTGTGGTTCTGTGAATTTTGTTTACAATGGACCCGGGAGTTGGAATTGTGGGAGCTGGGGAGTGGAAGTCACGAGATCCATGATTGCTGTCATCCTTTATCTGTCTTCTTCAATTTTTGGAAGTTTTATTTCGCATTGTGGTTCCTGTGAGTGAACGTGTAAACTACACGCTCTGGTGACGTGTTTCCCTCACTGTTCCTCGTCACTCCCCGAAAGAATTCAATGTTCTTACCTCCTGCATCTAGGTAAAGTATAAACATTGTACAAATGTCATTAAAACTTCGACGTTTCCCACGACTGTCTGGCTGTTTACAATATAAATTGATCCATCACTGTGTGACTAATGCACACATGAAGAGCAACGCAAAACAGCAGCAATCGACACTAGGTTACAAACGCAGATGACTGCAGCCACATCTCAGAGTACTGACGACTGTACGATCACAGAAGCACATATCGAAACGCCAGGAAACTCCATATAAGTACACTGCCAGAGGCCGTGCTAGGCAGAGCACCTGAAACACAACAGAAATGCTCTTTTCGGCGAGGGACCTGGTTGTGTTTCTCAATGAGCAATCGAATTTTACACTGGTGACATCAGCAGTTCCCTCAAACAAAGAACTAACCACTGCTGCAGACGGAAGTGAAAGTGAGGACTACATGTGCTGGAGATCAGACTCGAGAGTGTGGTACTGGACAGAATAGCTGTTCAGGCAGCATCCGAGGAGCAGGAGAATCGACGTTTTGGGGATAAGCCTGATGAAGTATTCATGCCCGAAAGGTCAATTCTCCTGCTTCTTGGATGCTGCCTTACATGCTGTCCTTTTCCAGCAACAAACTCTCCACTGCCACAGACTGTCGTATAATCCGAGTTCCCAGGCACAGAATCAGAGAGTCCGAGTGCGTTGAGTACACCTACTGGGGGCACCTCGCGGTGGCGTTTGGGAGCAGGTTGTTCTTCATGAATGCGGGTCTCGATTTGCCTTCCTCTTGGTCCTTTACAATGTTTTCTGCACTCGTTGCGTGGACCATTGTTTGTCCACATGTGTCCTGCACATGTTGGGTATTGGTCATTTCTTCTGTTGTGTTGTTGGCTGAACCTGGCTTTCGATGTATGTTCTCTCATAAATTGAATGGTGAGAGGTGTGTGGCTGTCAGTTCTGATATATTCTCTTCATATATAAGGTAGAGTGCTTAG
>NW_025148730.1:0-1340 GCF_004010195.1 Chiloscyllium plagiosum | reverse complement strand
CACTGAGACACTGACCGCACAGTGAGACACTGAAACACTAACCGCACATTGAGACATTGAGACACTGACCGCACAGTGAGACACTGAGACACTGAACGCACGGTGAGACACTGATACAGGGACCGCACGGTGAGACACTGACACACTGGCCGCACAGTGAGACACTGAGACACGGACCGCACGCTGTGACACTGAGACACTGACCGCACGGTGAGACACTGAGACACTGACCACACAGTGAGACACTGACCACACAGTGAGACGCTGAGACACGGTCCACACGGTGAGACACTGAGGCACTGACCGCACAAGGACACCCTAAGACTCTGACCGCACATTGAGGCACTGAGACACTGACCGCACAGTGAGACATGGAGACACGGACCGCACGGTGAGACACGGACCGCACGGTGAGACACTGAGACACTGACCGCGCGGTGAGACACGGATCGCACAGTGAGACACTGAGACACTGACCGCACGGTGAGACACGGACCACACGGTGAGACACGGACCACACGGTGAGACACTGAGGCACTGCCCGCACGGTGAGACACGGACTGCACGGCGAGACACTGAGACACGGACCGACGGTGAGACCACTGAGACACTGACTGCACGGTGAGACACTGACCACACAGTGAGTCACTGAGACACTGACCACATAGTGAGACGCTGAGACTCTGTCCACACGGTGAGACACTGAGACACTGACCGCACGGTGAGACACTGAGACACGGACCGCACGGTGAGACACTGAGACACTGAGCACACAGTGAGATACTCAGACACTGACCGCGCGGTGAGACACGGACCGCACGGTGAGACACTGAGACACTTTGTCCACGGTGAGACACTGAGACACTCACCGCACAGTGAGACACTGAGGCACTGACCGCACAAGGAGACCCTAAGACACAGACCGCACGGTGAGACACTGGGACACTGACCACACGATGAGACACTGACCACACAGTGAGACACTAACCACACAGTGAGACACTGAGACACTGCCCGCACAGTGAGACACTGAGACACTGAACTCATGGTGAGACACTGAGATACGGACCGCACAGTGAGACACTGACACACTGACCGCATGGTGAGACACTGAGACACTGACGGCACAGTGAGATACTGAGACACTGACCGCATGGTGAGACACTGAACATATGGTCAGACACTGAGACAATGACTGCGCGGTGAGACATGGAGACACGGACCGCATGCTGAGACACGGACCGCACGGTGAGACACTGAGACATGGACCGCACAGTGAGACAATGAGACACTGACCGCACGGTGCCACACTGAGACACTGACCGCACAGTGAGACACTA
>NW_025148729.1:0-1340 GCF_004010195.1 Chiloscyllium plagiosum | reverse complement strand
TGCCCAACCATAATTACTCAAGGGATTGAGATGGTAAGTTACTTTACTTCGTCCTCGAAGTGCTCAACCCAGTGATACAGCCATGATGTTGATACGGAGGGAGTTCCAAGAATTAGACATCGCGACATTGAATGAACAGCGAGATAGTTTCAGCTCAGAAAGGCGAGATCCTTAGAGGGGATTTGCAGTGACAATTTATTCGTGTACGTGCTGCCATGGCTGCCAGATGATGTGGTGGAGGCTCGTACAATTGCAACATTCATGAGGCATTTGAAATGGTATTTCAGTAGGAAGGGTTTGGAGGGATATGGGCCGTGTGCTGGCAAGAGGGACCAAATTGGGTTGGAATTTCCGGTCAGCATGGACAGGTTTGAACGAAGGGTCTGTTTTCCTGCAGGACATCTCTATGACTCTATGATTCCAGTAGGATGCAATCAATCACTGGATTCCTTCTGGCAGAACCGGGTCTGTGCTCTCTGTGGAAGCAGAAGATGGTTTTCATTCAGATTAGCCACAAGAAGAGGAGAAATAAATCTTCATTTCCTGACTTGGAATTTTATCCAGGCCTGGGCGATTCAAACCCAGACTCTGAAGCAGGGACTCTACTGATGTTGACAATAACCCTTTCGACCGAAACTGTACAAACTCTTGTACCTATCGTTTTTGTCCCCACATTTTGAAGCACCGGTCCTTGCCGTGGGTGGTGAAGGAGCTAACTACTGCCTCGCAGAAAAACCGTGGGGTCAGAGACCCGATCGATCTGTCATGCAGCGGGATTTCATTGCTCAGAACAGACGTGTTTACTGTGTGGGACTGAAACTGAGCTCGATCACACACAGATACGGTGTAACAGCTACCAGCAGATGTGGAGACGGTTGGTTCGGTTTCATTCGCACTCTGGGAAAAAGACTGGATCCTAAATTCAGGGGAGCTAAGTGTCACAGATAGAAGGCTGAAAATTGGTTTGGAAACGATATGAGTCATGACCGAATGGCGGCAGACCTGATGGGCTGAAAGCTCTAACTGTCCTCCGATTCCTTCTGGTCTCTGGCCATCCAGTATCTAAGGAAATAGAAACAGAGTTAATCGTGCATTTCGAAGTCCCCCTCTCATAACTCGGCGAGGTGAGAGATGAAACATTTCTGCTATTAAATTTTGAGACTGGGAGAATGTTTGGAGACGGAGTAATAAAAGAGAAACTGAGTATAAAGTTGAGAGTCAGGAGATATTCAATAAAAAAGTAGACGGAGATGGACATGAAGAAATAAGTGTCACTGGCCTTGAAGACTGAACTCGGTTTTCCATTCCAAGATTCTACCAGACCTGCTTAGATTTTCCCG
>NW_025148728.1:0-1340 GCF_004010195.1 Chiloscyllium plagiosum | reverse complement strand
GCCATAAGAAAGAAATGGAAATGGCGAAGTGAGTGAAAGTAATTATTGTGATCATCCCTGAGAGTTGGTGAGGCAGTATTTGGGGCATTGTCCACAGATTTTCTCTCCTTTATAAGGAATGATCTCCTTACCACAGAGAGACTGCAAAGGAGTTCCACCAAACTAATCCCTGGGATGATGGTACCATGAGGAGTGAGTGAAGATTAATTTGTTGCACTGTGAGAGAATAAGATGGGATTGCTTTGGAACTTCAGGGGGATGGACAATCACACATGATGTTCTAAACAAACACTGATACGGTGATAAATCCCATGGCTTCTTGTTTTTTTTACTAAGTTTATGAAATTCTAGATACTTTTAGTACCTCTGAGAACATTCCCCCCAACCACCCCCCACCCCCCATATCAATGAGAGAGAGCAGGAAATCCAGACTTTGAATAAAATCTCCACATAGTAATACAGTACATTTGGTGTGTGATCTTGCATGAAAGTCATGTTATCGATAATTCCAACATCAACCACAATACTTTCAATCTAAAACAGTTAATTATTACCACCAGCTTCTAACCCCACGGAGAACATGGGTCTGCCTTCCCGGAGATGGAAGATGTCTCCTTGAGACTTGACAGAAAACATCTGGCTTCCCTCCTCACTGCCAGCAAACCACGTTAAAGTAGCACATGCTCCACAGACAATGGAGCCAAAAGGAACATCATGATCTGCTCCTGTGATTTGTCATTTAGGAGCATCAGTGACATCCTCCTGTTCCTGTATAAGCCTTTGAGAGGCTGAATGGCCTCTTCCTGGTCCCGTGGAACAGTTTCGAGAGACTGTCTGGGCTCCACCTGTTACTGTTCTACACTTCGATGTGCTGACCAGACCTCTCCTCTTCCGATGTAACCGGCAGAAGTATCGAATGTATTTCGACTCTTCCTGTTCAGTAGTTTCGATGGGCTGAATGCTAGCTCATATTCGTGTGTAACCAGCTTGAGATACTGAATAAGCTCCTCTTTTAACTGTGGAAATGTGCAGTGTCTGGCTGTGCTTTTACATAAATGTTACCGACACTTTAACAGTACAAACCTGACTGCTGTCCAGGTCTTGCTGTACATAGACACAGAATGCTTCAGGAGCTGAGCGGGGAAAATGTTCTGAACAATGTGTGATCTTCAGAGACCATCCCCATTTCTGACGTAATGATGGGGAAGGACATTGATGACGCAACTGAAGATGACTGTGTCGAGGAAGCTACCCTGAGGATTTCCTGTAGGGATGTCCCGGGACTGAAAGGATTGATGTCCACCAACCATGAAGTTCTTCCTCTGTGCGATGGCTGACCC
>NW_025148727.1:0-1340 GCF_004010195.1 Chiloscyllium plagiosum | reverse complement strand
CTGTGCAAGACTACAGAAATAGGAATTATTGTAATGAGTGAAGGATGAGATTATTGAGATTCGGCATGTTATCGACACTGGAGCAATTTACACATAGGGAGAGTCGTCAGCATCGGAGTAGGTTTGAAATATACAGCGGGAATATGAGAGGGGTGGAGGTTATAGAAACAGGAAATTTTCTGGGAATTACAAGTATTCCAGACACTGGCACAAATGAGTTGGACCGAAAGGCATGTTTCCTTCCTGTATGACTCTATCACATGACAAGAAACAATGTGTGAATATAGAACAGAAAGATCCCAGAGTTTAATACTATCTCCTTGAGGGAGACCTGCTTTCCCCTCTGTTGTACTGATCCTCACTAAGACAGCACAGGCCTGGATTGATAACTGTCAACTTCCTATACTGACACAGGAATGCTCAGCACAGCAGAGATGAAAGTAAACAAGAGAGTGGGGATTGAGCCTGGGACCATCATGCTCTGTGTTCGTGCTTCAACACTGTATCTGTGTCATGTCTTCTGGACCAAAGTTCGATGTATTAAATACACTCTGCTCTGTTCACTGTGAGTGATCTTACCTCACTGCAGGATTTATTGAAGGCTCCAGATCTCACTCTCCATCTCTCTGGCTGACCAACTGTCTTCAGTGTGGTGATGGACGAAACAGGAATTGGGAATTCTGCTGAGTCCGGAGCATCCTGAGTACCTACAGGAGACAGAGAAATGAACAGAATGGGAAATCAGACTGATGCAGTGATGGTTAAACGTGGAGAATGGCACCAAGTCCCACAGAGACCTGGAAAATCCCAGTCTCCATCCCTGGTCTGTGCTGCTGCGTCTCCCTGGAGTGTAGACTTCTGTTGTTTCAGGATCTGGAGTAGCTGCAAAAGGTGCAGTCACCGGCAGCAATTAAACCCTCACAGTGACACATACCACATGGAGAGAGACTGTGTGATAGCACCAGAGTGCAGGAAGTTATCAGGATCAAACCACGGTCAGGAAGAAGGTGCACACGGATCAGTACTCAGGGATGAGCGAGCTATCAGTGGGCCAGGCAATGGCCTCGTGTTACTCTCACTAGACTGTTCATCCAGAATTTAATGCCGGTAGCAGGGATACCCATCTGACTACTTAATAACCTTTAAGTAAGGAAATCTGTTATAGGCTGCCGGTCTGGACTACATATGAATTAAGACCCAGAGCAATGGGATTGACTCTCAAATTCCCTCTGAAATGGTCTGGCAAGACACTCAGCTCTAAGGCTGGTCAGGGTGGGCATGCGATGCTGGCCAGCCAGAGAAAGCAATATAGAACATAGAACAATACAGCACAGAACAGG
>NW_025148726.1:0-1340 GCF_004010195.1 Chiloscyllium plagiosum | reverse complement strand
ATCTGGCAAACCTAGACTGGGAAAAAAACTACCCGTAGTTGCATAACAAGTTCGGAAAGTTGGAGATAGATACCGTGAGAATTCAGGGCCTTTGTTTTCAGCGAAGAGCGAATTGTAAAGACAGCAAGTCCAGTCAATATGGATTAAATGCTATTGCGAGTTTCACGAAGAAAATACAATGCAGTAAAACAGGAAAAGCCCTTCAACAGTATTAATGGTTCAAGGGGTTCGTAAATAAAAATAATTAAACAATGACCATGAAATATCTTTGTCAGATCTCCTTAAGGAAAAAAAAATATTTTATAAGTATCATTAGAATTAAAGGATTCTCAGCTAAAGATTGGGAGACCAAAGAGACAATCTGTGCATGCAGCCAGATGAATTAGGTGAGGTTTTAAATGAATCCTTTTCATCTGTATTCACGCAGGAGAAAAAAAAATTGTAGCTGGTGATTTCACTTGGGATGGTGAAGTTCTCCAACATGTTAAGATCAATAAGGAGGATGTATTAAATATTTTCTCACGTATCACGTTGGAGAAATCACGAGTGCCCAATGAAATAAATCCCAGGATACTATGGGAGGCAAGGGAGGAGATTGTTGGTGCTATATGTAATACTTCGGGGCCACAGGTGATGTACCGAATGACTGGAGGATAGCTAATATGCTTCCTTTGTTCAAGAAGGATAGCAGGGATAGGCCAGGTAATTGCCGAGCGGTCAGTCTGTCATCAGTGGGAGGGAAATTATTGGAATGTTTCTTTGGGACACCACGACTCAAATCTTGGAAAGTCAGGGATCGATTTCTGATAGTCAACACGGATTTGGTAAAATGAAACGAATTCAGAAGAGTTTTTTAAAAAAGTACGATTGAAAATATTGATGAGGGCAATGCAGATGATATGATTTACTTGAACTTCTGTGAGGCGTTTGACAAGTTCCCATATGGAAGGCTGGTCGACAAGACCATTCGGATTCAGGGCAAGTTGGCAAACTGAATCTAAAACTGGTGAAGGTTTTTTTTTTCTGTGATTGAAAAGCTTTTACCCAGCGGATGTGAAACAGGGAACTGTGCAGGAACCATTGCTGTTTATTATGTACATTAATGATTTGGATGTGAAAGCAGAAGGTATCATCAGTAGGGTTGCAGTTGACATGAAAGGTTAGGCTGTTGCCACCTTGATGCGAATGGCCACAGATTACAGTCTGACGCTTACGGCTGGTACAGAATTTCAGGGGACTAATTTAAATAGACATGGCAGGCGAAAACACAACACACAACAGACACTGAAGGAAAATTGATCACCTACGCTGTTTTCTAGATTAGATTACATTACAGTGTG
>NW_025148725.1:0-1340 GCF_004010195.1 Chiloscyllium plagiosum | reverse complement strand
ATCTCAATGAGATCTCTCATTCTTTGAGGCTCTCGAGAATATTGGCCTTAACTGCTCAATCAGTCTTCATAAGATAAGCTTCTCATCTCCGGAATTTGTCTCGTGAACTTTTTTCGGAACAGTCTCCAATGAACTACATTCCTCCGGCAGTCAGGGCTACAAAGATCTACATAGTACTCTAGTCACAGTCTCACTGCTGCCTTGCAGAGTTGCAACAATTCTTCCCTTGGTTTGATTCTCGCTCCTTTTTACCAATCAATGTTGATGTGCCGCGTGACTTTCTCATTACCTGCTGCACCTTCATGCCAGTTTTCTGTGTGATGCACAAGAATACCAGATCCATCTGCACGTAAACACCAATACGTTTCTCTCCATTTACTTGACAAGTTACCTTTCTATTCTTCTGATCCAAATAGATGGCCCCACATTTATTCACGCTGAATTTTATCTGCCAAATTTTGGCCCGTCCCATTACTTTAAACTATTCACGTCCATTTGTGAGTTTTTGACATCTCCATTGCATCTGGCTACATTTCCACCTGTTTCAGTTCCATATAAAAAGTGGATTAATGTTTTCTATCCTGTCATTGAATTAATATAATAGATGGCAAGTAGTCAGGGCATTTGGTTTCGAATTTCGCACTCCAAAGGTTGCCAGCTATAGCGCAACCCATTTGTTCTATCTGCCTGCATTTTGCTGTTTCGTCAATCCTCTATCTCAGCTCATGAATTCCTGCGAAATCCATATACTCTTATTTTACAACTTAATATTTTGTGCAGCACTGTACGCAATGCTTTCAAGAAGTGTGGGTACTTTATATCATCAGGATCCCCACTATCTAATTTGCTTGTCACATCTTTAAATAATTCAAATTAATAGAATCTTCGTAATCTATGCTAACTGTGATGGATTGTAGTTTCAGTTTGCAAATTAATGAAATAATAACGGATTCTAACAACTTGCCTTTAATGCCAAAATGTTTCTCATTTCTTTTTATTCACTAAGATCCTTGCCTGTCTCTAAACTCCATGTTACCTTTTCTGTATTCCTGTGTAACAGAAAGGCTTGAAATGATCGGCTCCGATTGCTGTGTAACAGGCATGAGTGTCTGAATGGACTCATTTTGTTCCTGATTTACACAGGAAATGTGCTGAGCATTCACTTTGTTACTATATTACAGCCCCGGTGGCCAGCATTTCCTGAGTCCTGGACACAAGTTCTGCTTTTCCTCCTCCTGATGATGTGTCAGAGATTCGAGGGATTGTGGGATCTTCCTGTTGCTATATAATAGTTTGAGGGGATGACTCGTCTCCTCAAATTCCTCCATACCTGGCTGGGG
>NW_025148724.1:0-1340 GCF_004010195.1 Chiloscyllium plagiosum | reverse complement strand
TTCGTGTTGATTGGAGTCACATTTGCACATTCTCGAGGATTATAAAATCACGAAGACTGTGTAAAGGGTGAATAGTCAGGGTCTTTACCCCAGGGTAGGGAAGTCCACAAATGAAGGATGTAGATTTAAGGTGAGATGGACAAGATTTAAAAGGGACCTAAGGGGACCATTTTCACACAGAGGGTGGTATGCGTATGCAATGAGCTGCCAGACGAAGTGGTGGAGGATGGTACAATTGCAACATTCAAAAGTCATCTGGATGGGGACATGAATTTGAAGGGCTTAGAGGGATATGGTACAAATTCTGGAAAATGAAACTAAGTTAATTAACGACATCGAGTTGCAACAAATGATTTTGACCAACGGGTCTGGTTCTGTGCTGTACATTTCTACGATTCATTGATCCAATTAATCATGATCTCTTCGTAATCTTATATAACCTTCTTCACCTTCCACTACATATATCTAATTTTGGTGTCATCTGTAAACTTGCTCACCATGCTTTGTATAATTTTCATCTCAATCATGAATATAAATGACAAACAAAAGTGGAACCAGCACAAATCCCTGTGGAACGCCACTGGTCACAGGCCTCCAGTCCAAAAGATAACCTTCCTCCACCACCCTCTGCCTCCTGCCAATAAGCTGAAACACACACACGCATACAGACATACAGAGACACAGACACAGTTCTGTCTTTAAGACAGAGATAAAGCGTTTTGATTGATAAGGGGATCAAGGTTACAATGAGAAGACTGGAGAATTTTGTTGAGAAACATGTCAGCCATGATTGAACAGTAGATCAGACGTGATGGACCTAACAGTCTAGTTCTGCACCAATTTCATACACCCTATGGTTTACACTGTCTGAAATGCCTAACTAAGAGAACCGTGGAGGCTGAGTTTGATAAATACTTTACTGAACGGAGTCAATGCAAATGTGGGATAGGTTTGAGGGGCTGAATGGTCTATATCTTTCCTATTGGTTGTGCCCTCATTTTCCAAAAAAGAGAAGCTGACTTGCTGTGAGATTCATACACTTTTTAATTTAGAGGTTCTACAATTTAAAATTGAGATAAGGATGTTCCTATCTCCTTAGGGCTTTGCTGCCTGTGGTATTCTCATCCCCAGGGAACAGTGTGCATAGAGTCATAGAGTCACAGAGATGTACAGCAGGGAACAAACCCTTCAGTCCAAATCAACCATGCCGACCTAGTATCCCAAACCAATATAGTCCCACCTGCCATATCCCTCCAAAGCCCTCCTATTCATGTGTCCATGCAGATGCCTTTTAAAAGTTGCAATTGTACCAGCCTCCACCACTTCCTCTGGCACTTCAT
>NW_025148723.1:0-1340 GCF_004010195.1 Chiloscyllium plagiosum | reverse complement strand
ACCTGGCCACGCGTTGCTGAGCTAATCCCCAATTTTCAAGGTCCGTGTGGAGACTGTGGACCGTCCACATCCTCAGGAGTGTATTGCTGACCAAAGCAAATATTCATGAAGTGGTCTCCACTGTGTTAGCACAACGTTCGGCCATCTGAGGGAAGGGGAGTTCGAGGAAAACAATAACAAATCGAACAGCAAGTTCATGTCAATAAAAGCAGGGAACTCAACGTCCTGGAGCAGTCCGAGAAACGCTGCCTGTGTAAGATACTGTGATTCCGCTGAGACGACATACACTTCAACAGCGACATCGTCGACCAGGCCAATATCCCCAGCATCAACGTACTGACCACCCCACCTTGATCGGCTGCGATCATCTGGGCACGCCATACCCATGACTGACACTAGACTCCCCAAGCAGGTGCTCTACTCCCAGCTCCAAAACGGAAGGTGAGCCCCAGTTGGACAGAGAAAGTGTTTCAGGGATGTCCTCAAGGCTTCACTGGGGAGGTACAGCAATTCTATTGCCATCTGGGTAGTGTGGAACACCTTGCTACTTGCCATCAGGATAAAGGGGAATCCAGGAAAAATAAACAGCAGAGGGAGCGTGCTGCCATCCCTACCACCTCACGAACCCCATTCCACGGTCACTTTATGGCCAGTGTACCAGAGTTTTTGGTAGCCACATTGGCCTGTACAGCCACGTACAGACTCCCTCTATGAGTGGGAATGAGCCATCCTTGTCTGTAACCTACCGCTAAACAAATGAGGAATTAGGGAGATTGAACGCTTCATAATGATCCTAATGCCTTTTATTACAAATTCCAATCATTGTCTGCATAATATATTGCTGTGATCACAGCTCAGGGAGATGTCAGAGTTGGAGTTGGAATTAAACAGCTTCCCCATAAGAAAGGCTTGTTGTGAAGCACAAGTCCTCAGTCCTATTGCATGAATGGTGTCAGACCCCATTGTTTTTGTCGGATCGACTGTGTTCAGCCTTTCGTGATGTCACGTACAGTGAATCGAATTCAATGAAGAATGTCATTTTGATTTTGTGGGCATCATGACGAGGGCAAAGTGGATCACCGAGTCAATACTTCTGGCTGAGTGTGGTGTAGACACTGCAACCTTTTCTTTTAGACTGATGAACAGGGTTGTTACATTATTTATTTTGTGGATATTTGTGAAGTCCTCTCCTCCACAGAGACTTTTTTGCAATAGTCCTTCGCCATTTATGATTGGAAGTGACAGGACAGCATAGCTTGGATGAGATCTGTTTGCCTTGATATCATTTCACCCTCTATCAGATGTTCGCACGGCTGTTTGAAATGTAAGCAGTCGAGTGT
>NW_025148722.1:0-1340 GCF_004010195.1 Chiloscyllium plagiosum | reverse complement strand
AAACTATGACTTCTCGTACTAGTCACTCCTGCCTGGGGAAAAGTCTCTGGGTATTGACACTATCTATTCCTCTCATTATTTTGTACACCTGGATCAGCTCTCCTCTCTCCTCCTTGTCTCCAGAGAGAAAGATCCAAGCTCATTCAACCTTTCTTCATAAAGCAAGCCCTCCAATCCAGGCAGCATCCTGGTAAACCTTCTTTGCAATCTCTCTAAAGCCTCTGAGCTTTCCAATAGTAGGGTGTCCACAACTGGACACAATATTCCAAGTGTGGTCTCACCAGGACTTGTAGATCTGCCGAAAAACCTCACGGCTCTTAAACTAGATCCCCCTATTAATGAAAGCCAAAACACCATATGCTTTCTTGACACCCTATCCACTTGGGTGGCAACTTTGAGGGATCTATGCACTTGCGCACCCAGATCCCTCTGTTCCTCCACACTGCCAAGAATCTTTAATGCTGTATTCAGGTTTCGAATTTGACCTTCCAAAATGCATTACTTTGCATTTATCCAAGTTGAACTCCATCTGTCAATTCTCAGCTCAGCTCTGCATCCTGTCAATGTCGCGCTGCAGCCTACAATAGCCCTCTATACTATCGACGTCACCTCCAACCTTTGTGTCATCAGCAAAGTTACTAACACACACCATAACCTCCTCATCCGAGTCATTTATAAAAACTACAAAGAGCAGAGGCCAAAGAACACAGCCCTGTGAGATCCCTCTCAACACTGTCCTCCAAGCAGAATACTTTCCATCTACAACCACTGTCTGCCTTTTGCCAACCAGCCAATTCTGAATCCAGATAACCAAATCTCCCTGTATCCCATATTTCCTGACTTTATGAATGACCCTTCCATGGGGAACCCGATCAAATACCTTGCTGAAGTCCACATGCACCACATCCACTGTTCGACCATCGTCGACCAGTCTTTACACCTCCTCAAAGAAATCAATAAGATTTGTGAGGCATTGCATGACCTTCATGAAGCCATGCTGACTGCCTTTAATCACACTATGCTTTGCCAAATAGTCATAAATCCTATCCCTCAGAATTTTTTACAAACTTTGCTGACCGCAGACGTAAGACTGACTGGTCTCTAATTGCCAGGGATTTTCCTATTACCTTTCTTGAAATAAGGAACAACATTTGCCTCCTTCCAATCCTTTGGTACGACTCGTGTGAAGGGTGAGAAGGCAAATATCCTCACCAGCGGCTTAGCAACCTCCTTTCTTGCTTCCTGGAGCAGTCTCGGATAAACCTAGTTTGGTCCTGGGGATGTATCTTAATGTTTTCCAAAATTGCAAGCACATCAATCTTGATCTGGTCAAGACTGAT
>NW_025148721.1:0-1340 GCF_004010195.1 Chiloscyllium plagiosum | reverse complement strand
AGGACTTATATCCCGAAACGTTGATTCTCCTGCTCCTCGGATGCTGCCTGACCTTTTTAAGCCCCAGACGTTTTGACTCTGATCTCCAGCACCTGCAGTCCTCACTTTTGCCTTCCTCTATCACCACCCCTTGCAGTGTGTTCCACACTCCTCCCACCCTCAGTGTAAAAAATAACTACCCCTCCCTTGAGTTCCACCCCCCTGACCTTAAATGCATGCCCCTGTGCTTTTGTACTTAAGTATACATGACAATAAAATCAAAATCAAATCAAACCAAATCAAATATTCACCAGAGCAATGTGGACATAGAGTAATCAGTAACAAATCATTGATATCCTTATCATTTCAGCTCAGGGGAAGAAATATAGATTCAATCCTGGGAAGACCATACCATCCACCCCTTTCTTTGTATTTTTGATTGTGGAATAATGTAGGATGTTTTCTTAAAAGAAAAGAATGTGGTAAGGGTTACTGCATCTTTAAAAGCAGGTTGCCTGATGCTCATTTTAAGTGAGTTGTAAGGGGGCAGCTCAGAGACGTGTTCACTGGGGATGGTCCCTGGGATGGAGGGAGTGTCTCATGAGCAAAGGTTAAACAGGTTGGGACATTACTCCCGGGAGTGTAGGGGAATGAGAGGGGACCTCACCGAAACGTATCAGATTCTTAAAGGGCCTGACAGGGTCGATGCTGAGAGGATGGTTTCCCCCTCATGGGAGGGTCTACGACGTGAGGGCACTGTCTCTGGATAAAGGGGACACCAATTTGAGACGGAGAAGGGGAGGGCTTCCTGCGAGGGCAGAGAGCTGTGAGGGCAGAGCAAATACCCCGCTAGGGAGGTGTCTGTGGGGTATATCCCCCCCCAGGGAGGTGTCGGTGGGGTATATCCCCCCCCAGGGAGGTGTCTGTGGGGTATATCCCCCCCCAGGGAGGTGTCTGTGGGGTATATCCCCCCCCAGG
Organism: Chiloscyllium plagiosum; assembly: GCF_004010195.1. NCBI lineage: Eukaryota > Metazoa > Chordata > Chondrichthyes > Orectolobiformes > Hemiscylliidae > Chiloscyllium > Chiloscyllium plagiosum. Next base: position 383 of record NW_025148721.1, on the reverse strand, counting down.
GAGGGGTCTGTGGGGTATATCCCCCCCCAGGGAGGTGTCTGTGGGGTATATCCCCCCCCAGGGAGGTGTCGGTGGGGTATATCCCCCCCCAGGGAGGTGTCTGTGGGGTATATCCCCCCCCAGGGAGGTGTCTGTGGGGTATACCCCTCCCCCCAGGGAGGTGTCTGTGGGGTATATCCCCCCCCCAGGGAGGTGTCTGTGGGGTATATCACCCCTCCCCAGGGAGGTGTCTGTGGGGTATATCGTCCCCCCCTCAGGGAGGTGTCAATGGGGTATATCCACCCCCAGGGAGGTGTCTGTGGGGTATATCCCTCCCCAGGGAGGTGTCTGTGGGGTATACCCCTCCCCCCAGGGAGGTGTCTGTGGGGTATATCTCCCCCCCC
>NW_025148720.1:0-1340 GCF_004010195.1 Chiloscyllium plagiosum | reverse complement strand
GACAAACTGAGACGTTTTTCGATCGAGCATAGGAGACAGAGTGGGATTTCTTGTTGGAGTGTAAAAGAGTGTACAAGATCATGAGATGTATGTATGGGGAGAAAGCACTCAGTTTTTTCTCAGAGTTGGGGAATCGAGGACTAGAGGGGAAAGAATAAAAGGGGACCTGAGGGGCAACTTTTTTTACACAGAGGTTGATGTGCATATGGAATGAGCTGCCAGGAGGAGTTGTTCAGCCAAGTACCTGAACAACATTTAAAAGGCAATTGGACAAATACATGAACAGGAAAGGTTTAGAAAGACATGGGCCACATGCTGGGAAATGGGGTTAGTGCGGATTAATATTTTGGATGACATGGACCAGTTTGGCACAAAGGGCCTTTCTCCATGCTGTCAGCATCTATGATTCTGTGACTTCTCCATGTCAAAGATGTGGTTCTGTCAACCTGCACAGGTCCCAGTTGTATCTGTGTCTTTTTGGATTTTATGGATATTCTTTGGTCAAGTTTTATTTGGGGCTGTACCCATTGGTGCTATTCCTGCTCTTGCCAGAATGTTAAAAAACACATTAATTTTGAATTTCGATCCTTCTCTCATTGCCACCTGATCTTTCCTGGGCCTCTGTGTTTCCATTTCTGGAGAAAGATTGAATACCAATATCCATTACAAACCCACTGACTCCCACAGTTACCTGGAATACACTTCCTCACAGCCTGATTCCTGTAAAGATTCCACTCCATTCTCCCTGTAACTCCATCTTTAGCTGTTCTGGTGGTGTCACCTTCCACCCCCATGTATCCAACATGAGCTTCTTTATCCTTAACTGAGGATTCCCCTCCTCCACTCTGGTTAACAGGGACCTCACTGATATACTCAATGGATCAACAAAAGAGGCAATAAGTGTTCAGCTGAGAACTTTAAAAAAGGTTGCAACCACACTGCTTGTGGTTTATTGTCGATAACCAAATTCTATGAGGAAAACCGAGTAGCAGTATGTCAGACATTTCTAAATATTAAACAAATTTAGAAATGTACTCCCTGCACTGTCATTCAAAGCCACTCACCACCAAATCCCATTTCATCCAATCAATTCGTAGCACCTTCTACCTGGAGCACACCTCCCCCATGGGTGGAATACATCAAGTGTTTTTATTTACATAGAACAAAAAATGTTACAGCACAATACAGGCCCTTCGGAACTCGATGTGGTGCTGACCTGTGAAAATAATCCAATGCCCATCTAACGTACCCATTCTATTATTATCCATATGTATGTCCAATGCTCATTTACATGCCCTTAACGTCAGTGAGTTTACTACTGTTGCAGGCAGGCCGTTCCA
>NW_025148719.1:0-1340 GCF_004010195.1 Chiloscyllium plagiosum | reverse complement strand
ACAGAGGAGATTTACCAGGATGTTGCCTGGAATAAAGAATAGGTCGTACGAGGATAGGTTGAGAGTGCTAGGCGTTTTCTCATTGGAACAGCGAAGGATGAGGGGTGACTTGATAGAGGTTTATAAGATGATTAGGGGAATAGGTAGAGTAGACAGTCAGAAACTTTTTTCCCCGGGTACAACAGAATGTTACAAGGGGACAAAAAATAAAGGTGAAGGGTGGAAGGTATAGGGGGGATGTCAGGGGTCGATATTTTACCCAGAGAGTGGAGGGGGCATGGAATGCTCTGCCTGTGGGAGTGGCAGAGTCAGAATCATTGGTGACCTTTAAGCGGCAATTGGATATGAACATGGATAGCTGCTTAAGCTACGACAAATTTTCGGCACAACATCATGCGCCGAAAGGCCTGTTCTGTGCTGTATTGTTCTATGTTCTATGTTCTATGTTGCGATTTCTTCACTGGGACTCACGATCAGAAGAACAGTTGTTGGAGAAGTGGACCTTTATGAAAAACATCGTATAAATTATCTGACAAATTTGATAAAAAAATATATTCAGTTCTTATGCAACAAAGGTTATTGTGGTTAATAGATACGAACCTTGATATTACAAGCATCATAATTGTCCAGAGTGCTATAGAAGCTGAGATCAACACAGTACAATTAGACGGGCGATGTGATAATGACAACGTAATGCTAAAATTAGTGGTCAGAGCAAGGAGGTCAAGAAGGTACAAAAATGATAGGCCAGTTAAATCAGAGGGAGAGATAGCAAGTTTGGATGGTATTCATTTTAATGAAAGGAGTATGATAAACAATGCTGATGAGTTAACGGCATAAAGGAGGAAGTGTGCAATTGATATCATGGAGACACGCTGAGAGAGGGGCAGGAGTGGCAGTTCAATATTCCAAATGCCTTCAAGTGAGACAGAGAAAAATGAAGATGGAGTGGGAGTGGTGAAGATTGTTGATGTTCACCAGTGTGAGGGAATATGTGGACATAGAAAACATTGTGAAGTGTTGTGATTTTTTTCAGAAATTAGGATAGATGCTGTGTTGCTGGATGAAAAAATAGTAATATTTCCAGGGCAGATAACATGTATGCCAAGCAAAGGATGAAATAGTGGGTGGCTGGCAATAATTTATAATTCCTGGCCACCTGGGGATATGGTAAAACTGCCAATGTGGTATTGTTATGCAGGACAGACGAAGAGAAAAACAATGAAACCACAGGCTCGGCTCAAGCTCGGCTCTGTAGTAGGGAAGACATTGTAACTATGGAGAGGGGAATTAACATTCATCTGGACGGTTAATCAACAATTCTCAGCACGATTTCATTG
>NW_025148718.1:0-1340 GCF_004010195.1 Chiloscyllium plagiosum | reverse complement strand
CTAAACCTACTCCAGCTGAATAATTTCCTCGCTAATACTGGGCGACAAGAACTGGACACAGTATTCCAGAGGAGGCCTCACACAATGTCCTATTCAACTTCAACATAACGTTCCAACTCCTATACTCATAGGACTGTGCAGCGCAGGCAGGATGACAATTCTTTATTAACCATTCTGTCTATATGTGAAGCAAACTAAAAAGAAATATTTAACTGCATCCCTGGCCTCCGTTTTCCACAAAACTATGCAACGCCCTATCACTAATTGTATAAGCCCTACTCTTATTTGACGTAGCAAAATGCAATACCTTCCATTTATCCAGATTGAACTCCATGTGAAATATTTCAGCCCAAATATTCCAGAAGATTAAGATCCTTCTGGAAACTTAGATCTCCTTCTTTACAGTCTCCAATTCTGGTGTCCACTACAAGCTTATGAACCATGGCTTCTATGAGTTCCATTGTTTTCTCATATCGGTCAATGATTTATACTTATTTGTTTGGGTCATCATTTAGCAGTTTGCAAATCAGGTAATAATTAGTCATGTCGTTAACCATGAGGAAGAAAGCCATAGACTGCAGGGAGATTGTAAACAATTGGCAAGAAAATGTGCTGAAAGGAATTCAATCCAGTGAAGTGGGTGATAATGAATTTCGGGAGGAACAATGTTAAATGTGTGAATACTGAGTGGTTTAAAGTAATAAAAAAAAATTGGAGTAGACATTCACGAATTTTTGAAGTTGATTGGACAAGGGATCAAGTGGTCTCGAGGGGTTGGAGATACTTTCTGTTCTTGACCGCAGGTGGGAATATAAGAGCAGTGAAATAATGCTTGAACTTTAGCAACGGCCTATTCAATGGCCTATTCAAGTTCAATGGACAGGGGAATCAGTTGGACGGACGTGCGTACGGCAGGTGCTGGAAATCAGAATCAAGATTAGAGGGGTGCTGAAGAAGCACAGCAGGTCAGGCTGCATCCGAGTTGCAGAAAAAAATAACATTTCGAGCAAATGCCCTTCATCAGGAATAAAGCTGGGAGCCTCGAGGGTGGAGAGATAAATGGGAGAACTGAGTCTGGGAAGAATTTAGCTGAGAGTGCAAGAGGTGGATGTAGATGGGGTTAAAGGTGATAGTTCGGAGAAGAGGGTGGAGCAGATAGGTGGGAAGGAAGATAGATAGGTGCGACAGGTCAGTAGGATGGTGCCAAGGTAGAAAGTTGGAATTTGGATAAGGTGGGCATGGGAAGATGAGGAAACTGGTGAAGACCACGTTGATGCCCTGGGGTTGAAGGGTCCCGAGTTGGAAGGTCTGGCGTCTAGTGGTGAGGGAATGGCGGTGCA
>NW_025148717.1:0-1340 GCF_004010195.1 Chiloscyllium plagiosum | reverse complement strand
TCTCAATATCTAGTAGTATGTTCTTTGTCATCGAGTCCAACAGATACTTAACTGTGGATGACAAGATAACTGGTCTGAAGGTCACCACTCTCCACCTTCAGCCTTTCTTAAACTGTTGGATTATATTTATAACCTTTGCCTTACCCAGATTGGCTAAATGACTTTCGGGAATGTGTCGGAAAATAAAGTGAAAATCCTCGATGCAATCAACATGTCTATTGCTGCTTCCTCTGAAATTCTTGTATGATGTGCATCTAGTCTGTCAGATTTATAAATACTCAATCCAACTTTCTTTTCAAAGATAAGAATGATCTTAGACTTTAATTACACAAGTCCCATGGTCACTTGGTATTTCTGGGAGAATTTCTGGACATTCTTACATGAAGATAGATACAAAGAAACTCTTTCTTTTCCCTGCAATTTATCTGTTCTCTGCAATAAATTATCCTGAACGCGCACCAACTGTTCCACATTTGACCTTGTTTTTATTTTTTTCAAACATTGATAGACGCTTTTTAGCAGTCTTTATATTTTTCTTTCGTTTGCACGCTTTTTCTCATTTTGATTTTCTTCTCAGTTTCTTGATCATCCTTTGCTGGGTCCTACATTTCTCTGAATCCACTGGCTTACTGCAACACTTGGCATTTTTCTAAGCTACCTCCTTTTATCTAATAGGTAGATGAAGGTGGGGTTGAAAGTGATAGTCGGAGAGGAGGGTGGACCAGATTGATAGGAAGGATGGTGGACACTGAGGAATATTCAAAAGAGCGGTGCTAACTTGGAAGTTTGGAGTAGGATAAAGTGGGATTAGAGGAAATGGAGAAATCCACTATGAGCCCCTGCGTTTGGAAGGTCCCAAGACAGAAGATGAGGCTTTCTTCATCCAGGCTTCTGGTGGATTGGGTTTGGCGATAGAGCAGGCCCAGTGCCCTCATGTCCTTGGCAGAGTGAGAAGGGGATTTAAAGTGCTCAGCCAAAAGGCGATGGAGTTGTTCAGTGTGGCTGTCCCAGAGATGTTCGCTGAAATGATCCAAAAGTTGACCTCCTGCCTCGCCAATGTAGAGAAGACCACATTGGGTTTAATGATTGCAGCAGATGAGGCGTTCTGTCTCCCTTAATCACCTATCACTTTCAACCTCACCTTCATCTACCTATCGCAACCCCAGCTACCTCCCCCGTCGCACCCCCTTCTCATTTATCTCTCAGCCCCCTTGGCCGATATGCTTCTTTCCTGATGAAGGGCTTAAGCTCGAAACATCGATTTATCTACTCTTAGTATGCTGCCTGGCTGTGCTTTTCCAGCACCGACTCTTCGACTCTGATTTCCAGCATCTGTAGTC
>NW_025148716.1:0-1340 GCF_004010195.1 Chiloscyllium plagiosum | reverse complement strand
TTTAGTTGAATAACGTGATGTTGTCCCAGGCATCGCCTGGCACCATTAATTAGACCATTAATTTCCACATCACTAGCCAGACTATCAGGTGGGGTGTATTGATCTCATTGAAACGAATGCTTGGAATATTTCCGGTATGAATCATGTGAAGTGGAGCCTCTGAACGAGAGATAGAACATAGAACAATACAGCACAGAACAGGCCCTTTGGCCCATGATGTTGTGCCAAACATTTGTCCTAGCTTCAGCACCTATCCATGTACCTATCCAATTGCCACTTAAAGGTCACCAATGATTCTGATTCCGCCACTCCCACAGGCAGCACATTCCATGCCCCCACCACTCTCTGGGTAAAGAACATACCCCTGACACCCCTTCTATACCTTCCCTTGTAACACTCTGTTGTACTCGGGGAAAAACTCTCTCACTGTCTACTTTATCTATTCCCCTGATCATCTTATAAACCTCTATCAAGTCACCCCTCTTCCTTCGCCTTTCCAATGAGAAATGGCCTAGCACTCTCAACCTACCCTCGTGCAACCTATTCTCCATTCCAGGCAACATACTGGAGACAAAGTAGGAAAGATGAATTTCGAGTAGTAGGATGTTTTCACGACAGAGAGAGATCACTTCGCCCATCGCACCTGTATAACGTGAAGAATGAGCTTCCAGCCAACACCCACTTTATAGCATGTTGTCCATAACCGTGCAGGTGATAGCACTGTAAACATTCAAGAACATTGTATAGGGTCTAATCCATTATCAACATAGATATGATCTCCAATGCTGTAAATCCTGGCTTATGGGGAAAAAGTAGGGGCAGAACTGTATCAATATGCAAACAGCTGGTCCAGCCCTGAGGAGCTAAGGCCCATTTCTAAACGTTGTTCCTCAGGACATTTTGACTATTCTTGACTTAATATCATTGTAAACTGACATGAAAAAAATGCAGACATGTTCCCCAGAAATGCTGACAGGAACATACCTTTATTCAGCCAAGATCAGCAACATGAATTCAGAAAGTTTTGAAAAATCTTTCTTTTAACTGATTATTGACAACACGGATTTCACAAAGTGCAAAGTACAGAGGGGAAGGGTGGAGGCGTGGGGGTGGGCGATGTTCACTATTCCCTGATGTCTGGTTGCGTTTGTGAGCAACAGATGAATCTGCGAACCAGATTCAGGATGGTACTACATGTATTTCAGCAGATACTGTGTACACGGAATTCTCCCAAAAATCAGCAATGACATGAACATTTATTTGTGATAGTGTTTGAAGCCAACTAAAATTGAACAATATGGTGGGAAAAGTTCCTTTCATTTCTTTGAACTAGTAACAAG
>NW_025148715.1:0-1340 GCF_004010195.1 Chiloscyllium plagiosum | reverse complement strand
TTCCACCTTACTAATCTCTGGGTTCAGTGCAATGTCCTCCGCCACTTCTGCCACCTGCAATCAGACCCAACCACGAAAGATATATTTCCCTCTCTACCCCTATTAGCATTTAGTTGAAACTTTTCCCTCCATGACTCCCTCATTAGGTCCATGCCTCCCACCAAGCCATCCTCCACTGCCACCACCTTACCTTGCCACCGCAAGAGGTGTAAAACCTGCACCCATACTTCCCAAATCACCTCCATCCAAGGCCCTAAAGGATCCTTCCCCATCTGGCAGAAATGTTTCTGCACTTCCACACACGTCATCTACTGTGTCCTCTGCTCTCGATGTGGTCTCCTCAACATTGGTGAAACAGGCCGCCAACTCGCGGAACATTTCAGGAACATCTCTGGGACACCTGCACCAAACAGCCCACTGCCCTGTGGCTGACCACTTTAACTCCCCCTCCTACACCACCAAGGACATGCAAGTCCTGGGCCGCCTCCACCGCCAGATTCTAGCCACCCGATGCCTGGAGGAAGAATGCCTCATCTTCCACTTTTGGACCCTCCAACCACACAGCATCAGTTTCCTCATTTCCCCTCTCCCCCATCTCATCCCAAATCCAACCCTCCAACGTGGCACTGCCTTCTTGAACTGCCCTACCTGTCTATCTTACTTCCCACCTATCTACTCTACCCTCCCATCCAACCTATCACCATCACCCCCACTTACATCTACCTACCGTCTTCCCAGCTATCTTCCCTCAGCCCCATACTTACTCCAACATCCTATTTATCTCTCAGTCCCTTTCCCCATCCCCACATTCCTGATGAAGGGATTATGCCCAAAAAGGTCGACTCTCCTGCTCCTCGGATGCTTCTCTGAGCCAGAAGCCCTAGGGCGCCAGCACATCTCTGAACACGTTGATTAAAAATATCTGTCAGAAAACATGTTACCAAAAACGTTGATCATGTCTTTGTCACAGTTCCTTAATGTGTAATGCACTACTTACTGTCTGAACTAACTACTGACTCAACAATCAGTCCAAGACTCACTAACAACCAACTTTTCAGCAACAAACATGATATATCATTTTCCATTCTTTCATCTAAGTCATGATAAATTTTGTGGAAATCTCAGATATGTATGGATTTGTTTTTTCCTATCAATTGGAGTAAATACCCATTATTCTAAACTCTCTCCTTCCTAACTCTTAACTAAATTCCTATGTATTTTAAAGAGATACTAATAAGGCCAAGTGAGTCCTAAGAGAAACACAGACTAATGATTCTGGAAATTCACATAAATTGGATTCATGTCGATCAACTCAAAACCATATGAATTAAACAAGATGT
>NW_025148714.1:0-1340 GCF_004010195.1 Chiloscyllium plagiosum | reverse complement strand
AGGCTAGGCCTTATCCCAAATTGAAGGTTTCTCAGATCCAACACTGACCTTCTGTGGGTTTAAATTGGGAACCCATTGACTAGATTCAAGGTTGTAAATCACTCCGAGCTATCTTTTTATTCTGTACATAACCACACTGAACCCCTCGATTAAATTCCAAGCTGTAACTCACCCGGGGCTAACTGTTAGTCTGTATATAAACCAGCCTGAACCCCTTGATTAGATTCCAGACTTGAACTCACCCTGGGCTATCTGTTACTCTGTACATAAACCACTCTGAACCCCTCAATTAGTTTCCATGCCTTAACTCACCTTGGGCTATCTGTTACTCTGTATATAAACCACTCTGAACCCCTCAATTAGATTCCATGCCTTAACTCACTAAAATAATTACATGTTATTTTGTATATTAACCACCCATTGATTTGATTCCACTTCATGTCATGTTAAGCTCATGTTGCCAACACAATCTCATCTCAATAATGATCAATGTATCACGGGTCCTCCTATCTGCTGGCACTTCCATATGTTAACTTACTGATGTTGACGTCTCTCCCTCACTCCTGGGAACCTCATATGCTGTATGTAAACCACCCCGAACCCCTCGATTAGATTTCAGTCTCTCCCTCGCTCCTGGGTATCGCATATGCTGTATGTAAACCACCCTGAAACCCTCGATTAGATTACAGGCTCTCCCTCACTCCTGGTTATCTCATATGCTGTATGTACACCACCCCGAACCCCTCGATTAGATTACAGGCCCTCCCTCACTCCTGTTTATCTGTTATGCTGTATGTAAACCACCCTGAACCCCTCGATTAGATTACAGGCTCTCCCTCACTCCAGGGTATCTCATATGCAGTATGTAAACCACCCCGAAACCCTCGATTAGATTCCAGTCTCTCCCTCACTCCTGGATATCTCATATGCTGTATATAAACCACCCCGAACCCCTCGATTAGATTTCAGTCTCTCCCTCACACCTGGGTATCTCATATGGTGTATGTAAACCACCCCAAACACCTCGATTAGATTTCAGTCTCTCCCTCACTCCTGGGTATCTCATATGCTGTATGTAAACCACCCTGAACCCCTCGATTAGATTCCATTCTGCCCCTCACTCCTGGTTATCTCAAACGCTGTATGTAAACCACTCCCACCCCCTCGATTAGATTCCAGTCTGTCCCTCACTCTTGGGCATCTCATACGCCGTATCTAAACCACCCCGAACACCTCGATTAGATTTCAGTCTCTCCCTCACTCTTGGGTATCACATATGCTTTATGTAACCCACCCTGAACCCCTTTATTTAATTCCAGTCTGTCCCTCACTCTTGGGTA
>NW_025148713.1:0-1340 GCF_004010195.1 Chiloscyllium plagiosum | reverse complement strand
AACTTTGCCCACCCCAGTCCAACACCCGCTCCTCAACATCATTTTATGGGTTAATTATAGATGGGCATCTACTTCTGGCCTCGCCAGTAACACTCCCATTCAAACATTTTCCAAAATGTTCAGACATGCTCCCTGTGATAAAAATAAACAACTGAATCACACTGTCTCCGTTGTAATTTGAATATGTGCTTTATCTGCTCATGACTTCCTGAACCTGCCTGACTTCTGCGGCCTCCCTGTGTGTGGAGATTCTCACTGACTAACTCTGCTCACCTTTTGTCCCCATGGAACAAGAATCCTGCAATCTTTGTCAGGAGAGTTAATGTTTAAACATACTTTCAAACAGCTCGTGAGAAACGCTAGGCCGGTACCGTGGCGAGCATTGCTACCTCACAGCGCCATGGACCTGGTTCGATTCCAGTCTTAGGCGAAAGTGTGGAGTTTGATCATTTTTCCCATGATTGCATGGGTTCCTTCCTGGTTCTCCGGTTTTCTTCCACAATCCAACGATGTGAGGTTAGGTGAATTGGACATGGTAAATTGCCCCGAGATCATGGATGTGTAGGTTAGATATATCAAGGGTAAATAGAGGGTAAGGGAATGGCTCTGGGTGGGTTAACCTTCCGCGGATCGGTGTGGACTTGGTGGACCGAAGGGCCTGAAGGAATTCTATTCTATCTGAAAGACGCACAGTACCACAGCTCACACTATTTAACAAAATGAACTTTATTCTGTGAATGAAAAGTAAAACGAAGAAGCATACTAACATAGAACAATGTTTTCTTAAATCAGTTTCTGCAATGTTTGGAATTTGTTTTACTTTTATAGCCCAGGATGTTTATCTCATGAAGCCTTGAATGTTCATTCACTTTCTAAAGAGATCAACAGAATCGTCTGCCATTGTCCACTGGTATTTACGTCCATTGCTTCCAGTTTCTCATTCTGATACTAGAGATTTCCAGAGCTCTCTCTCTCTCTACAAATGTTCCACTGCCTGTGTTGTCAGACCTCTTTGTATAAAAGCAGTTTGCCTGTCGAATGACCTGCAACTCTTTCATGGTTGGTTGCAATCTTCATTGGTGACATTGTTCCAATGCATTTTATATGTAAGGGGCCGCTTTGATTTTTTTTCCCGATCTCCAGTCAGAATAAACACTATTTAATTCTCAGTCAACAGCTTCCTCAATTTGGTTTTACAGTTTCTTTGCCAACACTTTGATTTTTCCACAACATGCTGAGGTTTAATTTGCTCTTTTCTGAATTGGTAATTGACTGTTTTAGTCTGTATTAATTCAGTAGTGGCGGGAACATTTAAATTTTGATGTCATTTAATGCCTATT
>NW_025148712.1:0-1340 GCF_004010195.1 Chiloscyllium plagiosum | reverse complement strand
GGATCAGTACTGAGGGAGCGCTGCACTATCAGAAGGTCTGGACTGTCAGACTGCCCCAATACCAGAGGGTCATTACTGAGGGCGTGTTGCACTAGCAGACGTCCAGTACTGAGGGAGTGATGCACTGTCAATGGTTCAGTACTGAGGGAGTGCTGCACTGTCAGAAGGTCAGTACTGAGGGAGTGTTGCACTGTCAGAGGGTCAGTACTGAGGGAGTGCTGCACTGTCAGAGGGTCAGGACAGAGTGAGTACTGCACTGTCAGAGAGTCAGTACTGAGGGTGTGCTGCACGGTCAGAGGATCAGTACTGAGGGAGCGCATCACTGTCAGACGGTTACAACTGAGGGAGCACTGCACTGTCAGAGGTTCAGTACTGAGGGAGTGCTGCACTGTAAGAGGGTCAGTACTGAGGGAGCACTGCACTGTCAGAGGGTCAGGACTGTCAGACTGCCCCAATACCAGAGGGTCATTACTGACGGAGTGTTGCACTATCAGACGTTCAGTACTGAGGGAATGTTGGACTGTCAGAAGTTCAGTACTGAGGGAGTGCTGCACTGTCAGAGGGTCAGTACTGAGGGAGTACTGCACTGTCAGAGGGTCAGTACTGAGGGAGCACTGCACTGTCAGAGGGTCAGTACTGTGTGTGTGCTGCACTGTCAGAGGGTTAGTACTGAGGGAGCACTACACTGTCAGAGGTTCAGCACTGAGGGTGTGCTACACGGTCAGAGGTTCAGTACTGAGGGTGTGCTGCACTGTCAGATGGTCAGTACTGAGGGTGCGCTGCATTATCAGATGGTCAGGACTGTCAGTCTGCCCCAATACCAGAGGGTCATTACTGAGGGAGTGTTGCACTATCAGACGTTCAGTACTGAGGGAATGTTGGACTGTCAGAAGTTCAGTACTGAGGGAGTGCTGCACTGTCAGAGGGTCAGTACTGAGGGAGTACTGCACTGTCAGAGGGTCAGTACTGAGGGGGCGCTGCATTATCAGATGGTCAGGACTGTCAGTCTGCCCCAATACCAGAGGGTCATTACTGAGGGAGTGTTGCACTATCAGACGTTCAGTACTGAGGGAATGCTTGACTGTCAGAGGTTCAGTACTGAGGGAGTGCTGCACTGTCAGAGGATCAGTACTGAGGGAGCGCTATACTGTTAAAAGTTCAGGACTGAGGGAGCGCTGCACTGTCAGAGGGTCAGTACTGAGAGTGTGCTGCACTGTCAGAGGATCAGTATTGAGGGAGCACTGCACTGTCAGAGGTTCAGTACTTAGGGTGTGCTACACGGTCAGAGGGTCAGTACTGAGGGCGTGCTGCACTGTCAGAGGGTTACTACTGAGGGAGCA
>NW_025148711.1:0-1340 GCF_004010195.1 Chiloscyllium plagiosum | reverse complement strand
AGGAGGAGGATCTGCCTGTTCTTATACAGGAATCCAAAAGAGTAGCATACAGGTACATCAAAGAATTCGGTAGTCAGATGGAATATTGACCTTTAACGTTAGGGAGTAATGTATAAAAGGAGGGAGGTCTTACAACTGCACAGTCACTGTGCAGACCACACATTGAGTATTGCATTCAGTTTTGGTTTCCTTTATTAAAAGAATATACTTGTATTGGAAACAGTCCAGAGAAGTCTCACTTCCTCAGGGGAAGGGATCCTTGTTTCAGAAACCCAGTGACACTGGATTAGAAACATTAACTCTCTTATCCCTCCACAGATGCTGCCTGACCTGCTGCGGTTCTCCAGTGATTTCTTTCTTGTGTTTTCCAACAAGTTTCTATATCGAATAGTAAATATCCTGGAGTGAGTTACAGACTGGAGTCTAATCAAGGGGTTCGGAGCAGTGATCTGACTGGAAAGACACTGGAATTCTGAAGATTTGATTGTGTAGACATTTTATTCTCAATAGTATCCAGGGGAGGGGTCTTTTTAAAAGTAAAACTCAATACTCAAACTTTCATGTGCACTAGTCTGGGAAAGCCACATCTGGGACTGTATCCTCCAAGGTGGGTCTGTATCTCAGTGACCTGGGGCTGTTTCCTAGTTACTGCTGTTTCATAGCATCCCTGTTGCAGTGTTTTAAATGCAGGATGAGCTCACTGAACAGAGAACAAAGAACAATACAGCACAGGAACAGGCCCTTCGGCCCTCCAAGCCTGCACTGACACATGTTACCCTGCCATCCTCAAACTGTCTTCATTTCCTGGATCCGTATCCCTCTATTCCCTTCCTATTTGAGGATCTGTCCAGGTATTCCCTTGAATGCTGCTAATGTGTCTGCTTCTATCACTTCCTCTGGCAGTACATTCCAGGCACTCACCACCCTTTGTGTGAAAAACGGGCCTTGCACATCTCTTTTAAACTTCCCTCCTTGTGGTTTGAACCTGTGCCTTTCATAATTGACTCCTCCACACTGGGAAAAAGCCTCATATTTCCACTTCACCCAATGCCATTCACAATCTTATAAACTTCTACTGGGTCAGCCCTCAATGTCCTGCATTCCAGTGAAAACAAATCCAGTCTATCTAACCTTTCTTCAAAATCCCACATACCAAGGCAACATCCTGGGAAACCTGTTCTGTACCCCCTCCAAACCATCTATACCCTTCTAGCAGTGTGGTGATCAGAACTGGACACAATATTCCAAGTGCAGTCTAACTGAAGTTCTATAAAGCTCTAGCATAACTTTCCGAACATTGAAATCATAGAATGCCTATAATGTGGAAACAAGCATTTTGC
>NW_025148710.1:0-1340 GCF_004010195.1 Chiloscyllium plagiosum | reverse complement strand
ATCAGGCAGGTGTCCAACCCTCTGTCCTGCATGTCGGCAATCATATCCCTGAGGATTGCGAGTCTCTCAGCGATCTTCCTGCCCGGTACAGCACAGGTTTGGTCAGGGTGAATCACCGACCCCAGAGCAGACCTGACCTGGTCGGCGATAACCTTTGACAGAATTTTGTAATCCGCATTCAATAGTGAGATTGGTCTCCAATTTCTGAGTTCCTCCCTCTCCCCCTTCCACGTGTAGATGAGGGTCTGGGCCAAGGCCAATCATATCAAATTTGGCAGGAGCTCGGAAATGTGAATTGGACACAGCTATTTGAAGGGAAGTCCACATTTGATATGTGGGAGGTTTTCAAAGATAGGTTAAAGATAATGCAGGATAGGCATGTCCCGTTGAAGGCAAAGGATAGGAAGGCCAAGATTCATGAACCGTGGATGACAGGAGAAATTGTATGACTAGCCAAGAGGAAAAGGGAAGCGTACATAAGGTCCAGGCAGCGAAGAACAGAGCAGGACCTGGAGGAATATCGGAAGAGTAGGACAAGTCCTAAACGAGGAATCAAGCAGGCTAAAAGGGGTCATGAAATAACTTTAGTGAGCAGAATTAAGGAGAATCCCAAAGCATTTATTGTTATCTAAGAAGCAAGTGGATAACTAGAGAAAGGATTGGTCCACTAAAGGATAATTAAGGAAGTCTGTGTGCCGAACCTGAGAGAATGGGTGAGATTCTGAATGATTACTTTGCATCAGTGTGCACTGAGGAGAGGAACATGATGAATCTTGAGATTAGAAATAGAAGTTTAATTACTCTGGATCACATTGACATAAGAAGGGAAGATGTGTTGGGTAGGTTAGAGGTTATTAAGGTGGACAAATCCCCAGGACCGGATGGGATCTATTCCAGGTTACTGAGGGAGGTGAGAGAGGAAATAGCTGGGGACTAACTTAAATCTTTGTGGCATCCTTAAATACAGGTGAGGTGCCGGAAGACTGGAAGATTGCTCATGTTGTTTCTCTGTGCAAGAAGGGTTATAGGGATATTCCAGGTAAGAACAGACCAGTGAGCCTGATGTCGGTGGTGGGAAAGTTGCTGGAGGGGGTACTGAGGGATAGCATCTATTTATATTTAGAAAAGAATGGGCTTATCAGTGATAGGCAACATGGTTTTGTGCGTGGGAGATCGTGCCTTACCAATTAATAGAGTTCTTTGAGGAAGTGACCAAGTTGATAGATGAAGGAATGGCTGTTGATGTCAAATACATGGACTTTAGTAAGGTGTTTGATAAAGTTCCCCATGGTAGACTAATGGATAATGTGAAGTCACATGGTGTGCAGGGTGTTCTAGCG
>NW_025148709.1:0-1340 GCF_004010195.1 Chiloscyllium plagiosum | reverse complement strand
AATGAAGTATCAGAGGAAGTGGTAGTTGTGAATTAAATTACAATTTTAGGGTGGCACAGTGGCTCACTGATTAGCACTGCTGCCAGGGCCCCAAGTTCGATTCCAGTTTTGGACCACTGTCTCTGTGGGACTTGCACATTCTCCCAATTTTTTAATGGGTTTCTTCCAGGTGCTCCAGTTTCCTCCCTAATGAGAGAGCAGCCCTCTGGTCTGTTGGACAATGCTACCTTTACCTTTTACACAGTGATGCCACTGTGTCTCTGGGGTGGGGAGAGGGAATGCTGAAGGTGGTGGATGGGACATCATTCAGGTACAGTACTTTATCCTGGAGGATGTTCACTTTCTTTAATAGTGTTGGGGGTGCACTGATGCAGGCAAGTGGAGAATGTTCCAACACAATCCTGATGTGTACCTTATAGAGAGCAAACAGACATTGGGGAATCAGGGGTTTGGGGAAACTGAGGTTTTCTCCTTGTAGCAAAGGCAATTGAGAGGAGCTGTGACAGACGGATTGAGAAAAGTTACACGTTATAATGATAAACCTTACACCCATCAGCTCATTATACAAGGATTACAGGACACACATTAAAGGTTTGGGAAGATTCAAAGGCGAACTTTTATGCAGCAAATGAGATTCAGATGGAATACAATACTCACACACAATGCAAATATCCAGGTCCTGATGAATTGACTAATTCAATCAGAGTTAGATGTTACAATGACTGAGATTACCATCTGAATGTCCACCTGTACTATCCTGTAATACAAGTTTATAAAATCCATCACTGTCAGTTCAGGTTAGAAACTCGCACTATCCCCTCCTCCTGGTCCAGGATGACTGGACACATTACCCCTTGAGGAGGTCAGCAGTCAGTTCAGAGTGAAATCTATATGGGTTTCTAGGAGTTTCTACCGTGGAACTTCATGTGACTGAACAGGGCAGACCTTTGACACATGGGACAGAATATTCCAAGAGTTAGTGAGATGTGGAGAGCAGGATTTGCTTCTTTTTTTTTCCTTCCGTGCTGCCGCTGTGCCTCATCAATAAGACATGGGGAGTGAAAGGCTCATGCAGCTCGATGGGCAAATTGCCTCCATTCTGACCAATTGGCAGCAAGCTCCTCCCATAGAATATCTCTAAAAATAGCGCAACTCTGCCTGCTTCATTCTGCCCAGTGCTCTCAGTAAATGTTTAGAAGAATGGGGGGGGTCTCCTTTAAAAAGGCATAATTGTAAAGTTCTAAGAAGTTCTAAGAAGATGCACAGGAGAAGAGGGCAACAAGTTGCTAGATGGAGTATAATTTGGAAAGATGTGAAGTTGGTCAGTTTGAAGGGGATAA
>NW_025148708.1:0-1340 GCF_004010195.1 Chiloscyllium plagiosum | reverse complement strand
ACCCCCATCAAACACTCCCAGGACGGGGACAGCGCGGTGTTAGATACAGAGTAAAGCTCTCTCTACACTGTCCCCCATCAGGCAGAGACAGAGAGATAGAGAGAAAGATAGAGTGAGACAGAGAGAGACAGAAACAGATAGACAGATAGAGGGAGACAGATATAAGACAGACAGACAGACAGAGTGAGAGAGAGACAGACAGAGACAGAAAGAGACAGGGAGAGAGGCAGAGAGAGATAAACACAGAGATAAGACAGACAGAAAGAGAGAGAAAGAATGACAGAGAGACAGACAGATAGAGAGAGAGAGCGACAGAGACAGTGAGAGAGAGATAGAGAGAGAGAGAGACAGAGAGATTGGTGCCTGTCACACCCCTCTATCTCTCTGAGGAAGGTATCTATACACTGATTGGTGTCTCTCAGTCACCTCTCTCTCTCAGGGAGATATCTGTACACTGACGGGTGTCTCTCAGTCCCCTCTCTCTCAGGGAGATATCTGTACACTGACTGGAGTCTCTCAGTCCCCTCTCTGTCAGGGAGATATCTGTACACTGACTGGTGTCTCTCAGTCCCCTCTCTCTCTCTCAGGGAGATAACTATACACTGGCTGGTGTCTCTCAGTCCCCCTCTCTCTCAGGGAGATATCTGTAAAATGACTGGTGTCTCACAGTCCTCTCTCTCTCAGGGAGATATCTGTACACTGTCTGGTGTCTCTCAGACCCCCTCTCTTTCTCAGGGAGATATGTGGAAAATGACTGGTGACCCTCAGTCCCTCTCGCTCAGGGAGATATCTCTACACTGATGAATGTCTCTCAGTCCCTCTCTCACTCAGGGAGATATCTGTACACTGACTGGTGTAACTCAGTCCCCTCTCTCTCAGGGAGATATCTGTAGACTGACTGGTGTCACTCAGTCCCCTCTCTCTCTCAGGGACATATCTGGACCCTGACTGGTGTGTCTCAGATCTCTCTCTCTCAGGGAGATATCTGTACACTGACTGGTGTCTCTCAGTCCTCTCTCTCTCTCTCATAGAGATATATGTACACTGACTGGTGTCTCTCAGATCCTCTCTCTCTCAGGGAAAGATCTGTACACTAACTGGTGTCACTCAGTCCCCTCTCTCTCTCAGGGACATATCTGTACCCTGACTGGTGTGTCTCAGATCTCTCTCTCTCAGGGAGATATCTGTACACTGACTGGTGTCTCTCAGTCCCCTCTCTCTCTCTCTCTCTCTCTCTCTCAGGGAGATATCTGTACACCGGCTGGTGTCTCTCAGTCCCCTCTCGCTCTCAAGGAGATATCTGTACACTGACTGGTGTGTCTCAGATCTCTCTCTCTCAG
>NW_025148707.1:0-1340 GCF_004010195.1 Chiloscyllium plagiosum | reverse complement strand
ATTAAAATTTGTGATAATCATGGACTACTTGGTATGCTTAAAGAGGACAAGGCAGGGCCACCCTGTAATTTTGGGCCACCATCAGTGGTGGGTTCTAATACTAAGTGCTTACAATCGCAAGCCAGAACACCGCCTGGGAGGCTGAGTAGCGAATGTGGATGCATTGAACTGCCTACCATTAGCAAATACACCACTGGGTAGCACCCCCAATGGAAAAGTCTATAATGGTATTAAACTTTCTGGACAAGCTCCTAATCAGAGCTGACGATCAGGCTTTGGACACAGAAAGATCCAATCCCTTCAAAACGGAAATAACTTGTATTTATGAGGGAAACCAAAAGGCACTTGAAATTCTTTGAATTGAAAAATTTTTGGACCCAGAGATACCAGCTCACGGCAGAGGATGGAATATTGTTAGAACTTGTTAGAGAAAGCGTGATTATCCTGAGTAAAGGCCGTTGCCAAACTCTAGCTGAACTCCACCAGGGATCTCTAAAATGAAATGCGCGGAGAGACATCGCATGTCAACACTAGATCTTCCTTGGGATCACAGAGTGCCAATCCTTAGACAATGACAGTTGTTTCATTACTTCATTGAAATCACGGGCTTATGTTTGCAAGCAAGTTAAAGTGTTCGGCTATAGTGCGTGTTTAGAGCATTTCAGAGAACATCTCACACACACACACACCACCCTGTGGCTGAACACTTTAACTCCCCCTCTCACTCTGCCAAGTTCATGCAAGTCCCTGGGCCTCCTCCACTGCCAAACCCTAACCACCCGATGCCTGGAGGAAGAACGCCTCATCTTCCACCTTGGGACCCTCCAACCACACAGGATCTTTGTGGATTTCACCAGTTTTCTCATTTTCCCTCCCCATATCTTAATCCCAGAAGCAACCTTCCAACTCAACACCACCCTCTTGAACTGTCCCACCTGTCCATCTTCCTTTCCACCTATCCACTCCGCCCTCCTCTTCGACCTATCATCTTTACCCCCACCTTCATCTACCTATTGCATTCCCAGCTACCTTCCCTTCACCCAACCCCCCCTCCCATTTATCTTGGGCCACAAGCCTCATTCCTGATGAAGAGCTTACTCTCAAAACGTTGATTCTCCTGCACCTCAGATGCTGCCTGACTGGCTGTGCTTTTCCAGTGCCACATTCTTCAACCCTGACCAATGAAGGCAAGATGCCATACGCCTTCTTTACCACCCTCTCTACTTGGGTGGTCACTTTCAGGGAGCTATAGACTTGAACCTCAAGATCCTTCTGTCTATCAATGCTGTTCAGAGTCCTGCCATTAATGTATCCTTTTCCTTAACGTGTGATCTCCCAAA
>NW_025148706.1:0-1340 GCF_004010195.1 Chiloscyllium plagiosum | reverse complement strand
CAGTGCTAACCACTGTGCCACCGTGCCGCCCAACATGATATACATGTCCATAAGTGGACCAGCCAATATTCCTGTAAATTCTTTATAGAATTCAGCTTGAAAACCATCTGGGCCAGGTTCCTTACCGCTCTGAAGTTGCCTGATTGCGCCATGTATTTCTTAGACTGTTAGGGGAGCATTTAAGACCGATGCCTATTCCGGAGTTAGGTCCAGAAAGGTCAATTTTTTAAAAAAATGATTGCATCCTCCTAGTCCTGTCTTCACGATCCTGCGATTTATATAAATCAGAATAAAATTTTCTAAAGATTGCATTAATCCTTTTATGATCATGAGTCAAAATACCCGTACTTTCCTTGATAGACATGATAGTTTGAGGGGCCTTATTTTTCTTTGCAAGAAAAGCTAAGTATCTGCCTGGTTTGTCGCCAAATTCATATTACCTTTGTTTTGCAAATAATATTTCCCTCTTAGCCGTTTGGGTAAGCGTGGTGTTTAGAGCTGTCCTAAGGGCCGTAATCCTTTGCAATTTGATAATAGAAGGTTGATCAGCGTATGCTGTTTCAGCTGCTTTTAAGCGTGCTTTGAGCAGACGCTGTTGTTCTCCCTTTAATTTTTTAGGGATCGCTGAGTAGGAGATGATCAAATCTCGCGCGTAAGCTTTGATGGTCTCCCACATCATTGATGGGTTGCTAGCCGTACCTAAATTAATTTCTAAAAAAGTTTTAAATTCTTGAGAGAAGTACTTTACAAATTTACTATCTTTCATCAGGAAGGGGTCCATACGCCAATGCCGAGGGGATGTCGCATTGTTCCTTGCCTTGATTTCCATATATACAGCAGCGTGGTCGGAAATTGCTATACTACCTATTTTACAGGATGATATGGAATTTAAATAAATCGCGGGGGCAAATTCTGTATGATATTTATGTGGATTGGAGTAAAAAGAAAAATCTCTGCCCTGTGGATGAAGACATCTCCATACATCTACTAATCCTAATTCTTTGTTCAAATCCACCAATTGTCTAGATCTGGGAGATACTCCTGCAGTACTCTTGGGAATCCTATCTATTTCCGGATCCATAATACAATTAAAGTCTCCCCCTGTAATTGTATGACGGGCACCAAGAGCCATCAATTTTGAGAAGGCTTCCGTTATAAATTTAAAGGGGTGTGCCGGGGGGCAGTACAAATTTAAAATCCCATATTCCTCTCCATTTATAAGGGCTTTAATCAGAATATATTGTCTAGATTCATCTTTTATCTTATTTAGGATTTTGAGAGGGAAATTCTTCCGAATAAGAATAATAATGGCTTCAGGGATGGTGCAGGAGGGAGGGGTT
>NW_025148705.1:0-1340 GCF_004010195.1 Chiloscyllium plagiosum | reverse complement strand
CTGAAGAGGTTAAAAAAATTCTCTGCTTAGGCAACCTTTCAGGAATCTATAAGGATCCTGGTCAAACCTACACTGAGTTTGTAAGGATCAAACAGACTAATTTCGATAGCTGGACAAGAGCTTTAAAATTCAAGCAAAGCTATAATACCCGTAGAGAGGTTAGTATTTGGAGAAATTCAAAAATTCACTACCTACAAACTTCGGTGGAAGAGCAGAGAAGGTAAACAGCAAGGTTAGCTGCTGAAATGGCTGGTGATTATGAACTGGTCCATAAACTTGGTTTGCTTTCCAGAACCAGTTCTGGTCTCTGAGGGACAGAAATTGGAGCAAAGAGATGTCCTCACGTGCAAAGGGAAAGGTAGATCACAGTGTAGACCATAAGGATAATTTACTACTGTAATAAAGAAAATCTTGAGGGGGACAAAGAAGTTAAAATACTATGGTGTTTTCATTGTAATAAAGTGGGCCACACAAAATCACAGTGTTGGTGGGCTGGGAGAAAACCAGATGTAGGATAACCAGACAAGCCTGGAAGTTTCGTTGAACTAGTAACAAAAAGCATAGGGGGAGTTAGGCAACTGCCTCAGAGTGTACAAGATGATCAGTGGACTTGCTAAATCTGCGTAAAAACATCTACATGGAAGGATAAAGTTTATTCACATAGGCTAGGAGTAATTGGTAAGGAGGTTCCAATATTAATTGACACCGGATATGTTTAGTCTGTAATGCTGAGGGGTGAGGCTTTGTGCACTCTTGAGAGACTATTGCCAGAAAATGTGCTGGGAACAGGAATTCATAGTGAGGCAAAAAGTGCTCAGTTATGTAAAGTGAGGCGAGGGAGTCCAGAGAAGAGTTGAGAATGTGTGGTAGGAGTACTGGACCCCTAACTCTCAGCTCCAGGAATGAAATTTGTCCTTGCAAATAATATAGCTGATTCACTGGTAGGCGTGCTGCCTACTCTAGTTGAAAAGCCAGTGGAGATGGAGGCAACTGAAGACCTGGAGAATGTTTATCCAGGAGTTTTCCCTGATTGCGTGATCAAAAGATCACAGATACACAGGTTTAAGCAGAATAAAGGCACAAATAAGAAAGCTGACGTAGAGTTATCCGAAAGTTTCTTTTTAATCTGATAAGTGGAACAGAGAAGGAGCAAGTGTGAAAACATGAAAGTATTATCTCTGCTAAGCTGATTGAATTACAGCAGAAAGATGAGGAGTTACAAAAGTTATATCAAACGATATTTAGCAAGAAAGAGAATTATGTGTTATTAATTAGCAAATGATGTCTTAATGCGGATATGGACATAAGCACACACTGAAGCAGATCAGGCGTGGACAGAA
>NW_025148704.1:0-1340 GCF_004010195.1 Chiloscyllium plagiosum | reverse complement strand
AGGCAGGAACGATAGTGTCATTTAAGATGTAACTAGACAGATACATGAATGGGTGGGGAGCAGAGGGATACAGATCCTTAGAAAATAGGCAACAGGTTTAGACAGAGGATCTGGATCGGCGCAGGCTTGGAGGGCCGAAGGGCCTGTTCCTGCGTTGTAATGTTCTTTGTTCTTTGACAATGCTAAAAGATGGAGGATAATATGAAGTGACAGTAGCTGCACAACGCCAGCAAAGAGCATGATGCATTAGTAATTACCAGCAATGGCGTGATAACCAGGACACAGAAAGCAGGCAAACGGTGTGGGACGTGCAGTCCATTTCAGTGGTGAGGCTGCCGTACATACCATCAATTTTACAAGTTAGGGTACAAGGACTTTGGACTTGTCTATGTAGAAAATCTAGAGATACAACTAGAGGCTACTATAAAGGCAGTGTCCTTTTTTTGAGTTTCCTGTGTTTTTGATTGTGGCCTGAAACTGGGAAATTACAGATCTAAAAAACTAAGGATAGCTACACCTTTTTGAAAGCAAGTTACCTGACACTCATAGGAACTGCTATTTACACACCAGCTGGTTCACACAGTAGTTGAAGTATTGTTTGTTTTTTATGGGGGGGGGGGGAGCTGCGATTTAGCCGGCAATGAGTTGCTGAATAATTCGTCTGCAGACAAGTGACTAGTTATTGATACCAAAAGACATCTGCCTGCCAACAACTGTTTGTTCGTGTCCCAGGCAGCTGAACAGTTTGGGGTTTTGAATGAGACAGCCTTTGGATTTCCACAATTCAGAAGCTGTCCTTTCATCTCTGCAGAAACAACTGAAGAAAAACACAGCTTAGTTTTAATTCATCGGTTGCTGCAATTTGTGACATAATTAATAACTCAGAGACCTTTATAAATATGAACCAGTCACCCAGCGAAAACCATGATGAGAAGGTGCCGGGGTTGGACTGGGATGAATAAAGTTAAAAAGCTACATGATAAAGGAGCAGTGCTCTGAATGCTAGTACTTCCTGTTGTTCGATAACCTGTGGTTTTTAGGCTTGAAAACCAGTGAAAGCATCTCAGGAAAGACAATGAAGAAATACTGTTCTGCTCTGCACAAGAAACGTCTCAGCAAAATCTGTGAACGAGATTATTGAACTGCTTTCGCATTGCTTGTGACATTTTTTTTTCTTGTGTCTGTCTGTATTGTACCAGGTGTTGGTGAAGCCGCACCTGGAGTATTGTGTGCAGTTCTGGTCTCCTTACTTGAGGAAGGATATCCTGGCTTTGGAGGTGGTGCAGAGGAGGTTCACCAGTTTGATACTGGAGATGAGGGGGTTAACCCTGTGAGGAGAG
>NW_025148703.1:0-1340 GCF_004010195.1 Chiloscyllium plagiosum | reverse complement strand
ACAAAGGAATTAGGTGCAACTTTAGTGTTGGGTCGCCATTTCTCTAGTTTCGTTATATTTAGTCACTAATGTCATGACTTACTGAGAATCTAAATGTAACATCTACTGTGGTGGGCGATGGCATTTTGCAAGAGGGGTAGGATATTCAGAAGGCACCCTAATGGACAAAAGTGGAAAGAACAGACACAATATTACCTTCTCTGTTTCGAAGTTTGGCTGATCACAATTGTTGTAAAACAAAATATACTTATTAAAAATACAAAGTGTTTCAGATTCCATTTATTCTCTGTCTTTTTCATTCATCCATGTAGTTCTCCCTCTCACTTCGTCACTTTAGGATGGGTGAATTTGAGTGTGGCGAAGCTGTGTGTGTGGATTTGGAACTGGAGTGAATATGGTGGAACTGTACACTGTGAGCTGGGCCAACGTAGGACATCAAAGCCTTGCTGCCTCAGCATGGCACCTACACAAATATATGTAACCAAGTCAGAATCTGGGTTTGACATGAGCTGAAATTACAAAGAATGTCTGCTTTTTGTGTCCTATCATTTGAGTGCTTTTTTGTAAACCTGCTGTCGTGTTCTATTCTCTGGGGAAAAAAAATCTGTTCAACTCATCCTAGGTAGCTAGACAAACGGAGTACGTAAATTGCGTGGTATGTGGATAGGGCAAATAAATCTAGCTGATTAATAAAAAGGTCACGGCTTTCTTGAATAGTGGAAAGTGGCCATTTGGCCTCCGTCGTATTCACTTTCTTGTATGGTTAAACATATATTCCGTCATCCAATATATTTAAATCAGCAATCAGCAAATATTCCACGATACTTCACAAAAAGAAAACAAATTGAATGACAGCGCCATTGTTGATAAGGAAGTTCAATGTAGAAACGAAGATGAACTACGTGGAGCCATGATCCTAGCATCAACGAGGGGAAACTAATGACTACCAGCTGCTGTAACAGAATTACTGCAGATTAGCAAAACGACATGCATGCCATGTTGATTTTGTTTCATATTACATAGTCACTTTTTTGTATTCAATAAATTAAATCCCCTTTTGTGCACATTCCATAATGCATCTCAAACGTTTATTGTAATGTCCTATTTTGAACTCTTTCTGGAAATCCATTGCAGTCCGTCTAAGGTATTACCATAATGAACTCTTTGCATTACTACTTGAGAAAAATCCAGCAAGTTAGACAAACACTGTCTCTTCTTTTGAAGACTTTGGTGACTGCTCTCCAATGCCAATCCACACGTTTCCACTTGACTGATAATTATACCCTAAATAATTGTTTATGACAACGAATCCACCACTGTCGGTAAACTAACAATCACAT
>NW_025148702.1:0-1340 GCF_004010195.1 Chiloscyllium plagiosum | reverse complement strand
TACTCTCTACTGAGAGCGCTGTTTCTCTTTCTCTACTCTCAGTTTAGTGTGTTGTTTCTCTGTGTGTACTCTTAGTTCCACGTGTTGTTTCTCTATCTGTACACTGTTTCTCAATCAGTTCAGTGTACTGTTTCTGTATCTCTACACTCAGTTCATTATTTTGTTTCTCAATACATACTCTCATTTCAGTGTGCTGTTTCTCTATCTGAACTCGCAGTTCCGTGTGTTATTTCTCTATCTGTACTCTCATTTCAGTGAGTTGTTTCTCAACTGTACTCTCAGTTCAGTGTGTTGTTTCTTTATCTGTACCCTCAGTTCAGTGTGCTATTACTGTATCTGTACACTCAGTTCATTGTGTTATTTCTTTGTGTGAACTCACAGTTCAGTGTGTTGTTTCCTTATCTGTACTGTCAGTTCAGTGTGCTGTTTCTGTAACTGAATGCTCAGTTCATTGTGTTGGTTCTCTCAATGTACTCTCCATTCAGTGTGCTGTTTCTCTATCTGTACACTCAGTTTATTGTGTTATTTCTCTATCGGAACTCTCTATTCAGTGTGTTGTTTTTCTGTGTGTACTGTCAGTTCTGTGTGCCGTTTCTCAATCTGTACTCTCAGTTCAGTGTACTATTTCTGTATCTGTAGTCTCAGTTCAATGTACTGTTTCTCTATCTGTAGTCTCAGTTTACTGTGTTATTTCTCCATCTGTACTCTCAGTTCAGTGTGTTGTTTCTCTGTGTGAACTCTCAGTCCAGTGTGCTGTTTCTATATCTGTACTGTCAGTTCAGTGTGCCATTTCTGTAACTGTACACTCAGTTCATTATGTTAGTTCTCTATATGTACTCTCTGTTCAGTGTGCTGTTTCTCTATCTGTACACTCAGTTCATTGTGTTATTTCTCTATCCGTACTCACTTTTCAGTGTGTTGTTTCTCTATCTGTACTCTCAGTTCAGTCTGCTCTTTCTGTATCTGTACACTCAGTTCAGTGTACTGTTTCTGCTTCTATACTCTCCATCCAGTGTACTATTTCTCCATCTGTACTCTCAGTTCAGTGTACTCTCTACTGAGTGCACTGTTTCTCTTTCTGTACTCTCAGTTCAGTGTGTTGTTTCTCTATGTGTACTCTTAGTTCCGTGTGCTGTTTCTCTATCTGTACACTTTTTCTCAATC
Source organism: Chiloscyllium plagiosum (assembly GCF_004010195.1). Lineage (NCBI taxonomy): Eukaryota > Metazoa > Chordata > Chondrichthyes > Orectolobiformes > Hemiscylliidae > Chiloscyllium > Chiloscyllium plagiosum. The sequence goes on along the minus strand of NW_025148702.1, from coordinate 176 downwards.
AGTTCAGTGTACTGTTTCTGTATCTCTACACTCAGTTGATTCTCATTTCAGTGAGTTGTTTCTCAACTGTACACTCAGTTCAGTGTGTTGTTTCTTTATCTGTACCCTCAGTTCAGTGAACTGTTTCTGTATCTGTACTCTCAGTTTAGATTAGATTAGATTACTTACAGTGTGGA
>NW_025148701.1:0-1340 GCF_004010195.1 Chiloscyllium plagiosum | reverse complement strand
ACTTTCGCATGGACTCCCGCAAACGGTCCAAAACCTCACTTGGGGATTCATCCTTTTTCTGTCTGACTTCGAATGCTTTCGCTAAATTCCGCTGTTTGGGCACGCAGGTTTGGATCCCCCTGATTATAAGGCTTCTGAGATCTGTCATATTGGCCCGTCCCCCCGCGTCGTTATGATACCACCGGGGGTCCTCTAAGGGGTACTTCCGCTCTCTATGCTGAGGGCCGTCCTGATGCTCCCTATCCCAAATGGCCATTGCACTATTCCGGATCATAACAATTTCATCGTAATTAAATAGTATTCTCATCATGGCCTGCAGTTCAGCCCATGTGTATATACTGGGCCCCAGAAATTGGTCCAGTTGTATTCCCACACTGATGGGGTCGTCCAGTAGACGGGGTAGTTCGTTACGGAGTTGCCGGATATCCCCAGAATTTAAAGGAACGAACCCAGTCCGTTCGTTCCCGAACGGCACCTCTCGTAAGGGGTTCAGCTTCAATATTGTCACTCCTCCCAGCTCTCAATCCCTCTTTTCGGCCTTTCCGCATCTCGAGTCGGACTGATTTCCTAGTGCCTAGGGTGGGTTCTGCGCCCCCTCCTGTGCCCCCCCCCCAGCAGTCCCTGCCTCACTGGTCGTAGCCTGCTGGGAATCAGATTTTTCCGTCACAGGAGGGAGGTCCGCGCTGAACGCCTGGTCGTGCGCCTGGTCGTGCGCGGGTGGTATATACGGGGGCGGGGCAGACGGTGGCAAACCGTCGGTGAGGATGTCCCAAGACTTCTGGGGCTTCCTCGGGTCTGTTTGGGGAATCAGAGGATAGAGACGCGTGGGACTCTCAACTAACCGTTTAAAAATTACACTACCCCCTACATTGCTGTGCTCTTCTGTTCTATTTTCTAACTTCCCAGCATCTGCCCGATCAGACCCCCTCAGAATCTTGGATGTTTCATTCCATTTCTCTCTCATTTTCTAAACTTCAATGGCTTCAACCTCAACCTACTCCACCTCTTCTCATTAGAAAATCCCTGCATTCCCAGGATCAGCCGAGTGACCCTTCTCCGGACTGCCTCCAATGCGACAATATCTTTCTTTTGGGCATTCACACTGTTCATAGTAATCTAGATGTGGTCTGACTTGTACCTTGCATAGTTTTAGCTTGACCTGCCTTTTTTTAGACTCCATTCCCTCTGTAATAAATGTCACTAGTTGATTTGCCTTCTCTATTACCTGCTGACCGTGTGAGCTACCTTTTTCAGATTGATAAACAAGAACTCCCACAACCCTTTCTGCTGTCAGTCAAAAACCAAACAGTGTTAGCCTGACAGTAAGTCGGGAACATACT
>NW_025148700.1:0-1340 GCF_004010195.1 Chiloscyllium plagiosum | reverse complement strand
GATCTCCAGCATCTGCAGTCCTCACTTCCTCCAAGAGGGATAATAAGGAAATCTCTGGCAATTACAGACCAGTCAACCTTACATTTGTGGTCAGCAAGGTTTTGGAAAAAATTCTGAGGGATAGGATTTATGACTATTTGGTAAAGCATAGCGTGATTAAAAGCAGTCAGCATGGCTTGTGAGGGGCAGGTCATGCCTCACAAATCTTATTCAGTTCTTTGAGGAAGTGACAAGGACAGTTCAACTAAGGACGAGCAGTGGATGTGGTGTATATGGACTTCAGCAAGGCATTTGATAAGGTTCCCCATGGTAGGCTCATTCATAAAGTCAGGAGGAATGGGATACAGGGAGGTTTGGCTCTCTGGATTCAGAACTGACTGGCTGACAGAAGGTAGAATGGTTGTAGATGGAAAGTATTCTGCCTGGAAGTCAGTGGTGTCCCGCAGGGTTCTGTTCTTGGGCCTTTGCTCTTTGTAGGTTTTATGAATGACTTGGATGAGGAGGTTGAGGGGTGGGTTAGTAAGTTTACCACAAAAGGTTAGAGGTACCGCTGATAGTATCAAGGGCTATTGCAGGCTGCAGGGCGACATTGACAGGATGCAGAGCTGGGCTGAGAAATAGCAGATGGAGTTCAATCTGGATAAATGCAGTGTGGTGGAACAGAGGGATCTTGGTGTTCAAGTACACAGATGCCTCAAAGTTGTCACCCAAGTGGATAGGGTTGTTTAGAAAGCATATGGTGTCTTGACTTTCATTAACGGGGGATCGAATTTAAGAGCTGCGAGGTTTTGCTGCAGCTCTACAAAAGTGAGACCACACTTAGAATATTGTGTCCAGTTCTGATCACCCTATTATAGGAAAGATGCAGAAATTTTGGAGAGGGTGCAAAGAAGGTTTACCAGGATGCTGCGTGGACTGGAGGGCTTCCCTTATGAAGAGAGGTTGACTAAGATCAGACTTTTCTCTCTGGAGAGGAGGAAGAAAAGAGGTGGCCTGATCGAGGTGTACAAGGATGAGAGGCATGGATAGAGCCGATAGCCACAGACTTTTCTCCAAGGCAGGACTGACTGCCACAAGAAGTCATAGTTTTAAGGTGATAAGGAGGAAGGTATGGAGGAGAAAACAGAGGTAGGTTCTTTACGCAGAGAGTTGTGAACACATGGAATGCGTTGCCAGCAGTGGTGGTGGAAGCAGAGTCATTAGGGACATTTAAGTGACTGCTGGACATGCACATGGACAACAGCGAATTGAGGGGCGCATAGGTTAGGTTATTTTATGTTAGAATTAACCCTCAGCACAACATAGTAGGCCGAAGGGCCTGTTCTGTGCTATACTTTTCT
>NW_025148699.1:0-1340 GCF_004010195.1 Chiloscyllium plagiosum | reverse complement strand
TCCTGGCACTCTGATGCTACCTGACCTGCTGTGTTTTTCCCACACCACACTCTTTGACTCTAATTTCCAGCATCTGCAATCCTCACATTCTTCCTGTAAACTCTCCATTCTAATTCCATCCTTCCATGTGATGTAGTGACCAGAACTGCATGCAGCACACAGGCTGTGACTGAACTAATTATTTATACAGTTCTTGTATACGCTTCCTGCTCTTACATTCTGCACTTGAACTGAGACAGGAAATGGTGTCATTTGCTGCCTTATCTAGATTATTGACCAGCCCAGCTACCTTCAGAGTAAAAGCAAATTACTGTGGATGCTGGAATGTGAAGCGAAAAGGGAAAATGCTGGAAAATCTCTACAGGTCAAGCAGCATCGGTAAGGAGAGAAAAGAGCTGACATTTCGAGTCTAACTGACCCTTTGTCAAAGCAAAAACAAGGGAGAAATAGAGAGTTATTTATACTAGGATCTGTCCACACTGACAGTATACTCATTTATTGTGTATTCTTTCTATTGATTGCTGTCCCTAAATGACTTGCACTTCTCCAGGTTGCTTGGTACATTCAACTGGACCTCCTAGCTTCCATTTTTAAGCAGACTGCTATGTGTTCGTTCATCAAATCAAGTAAGTCACATCAACTGTACGATTCTCTGCATGAAAACCAAACAGCCAGATTAATTGCATACAGCTTTCCCTGCAGAAATTCAGGCTGACAGCCCTGGATTCCTTTGGTATTTTCTAAGGGTCCATTCTTTCTGCCTCCCTATTCCGATCTGTAAGTATTCAGTCAGCCCATTGCTTCATAATAAACTAAGCTACAATACACTTTGCCTCTATTCAGTGAGGAACCGAAAATTATGAACAATGTGAAAGCATGGCAGGGGATTTTTCTCCCCAGCTTCTTTTAAGGATGTGAATCTCCTTTATAGGTCCTCTCTCTCTCTCTCTTTATGTTTGTAACTTACAATATTTTGCACAACAAAATCTGCACAAGACAAGGGCCTGAATCTTTTGACTTGGCCAATCTCATTTCTGTTAGTTTCATGGAGGGTTTGTCTCCCCAAGTCTAAGTGAATGTTCTCATAATAACAACATCCTCAATCTGCCTCATTAACTACCTGCCCTGCCTCTATGTCCATTCTTTCACCTGATACGAGCCCAATGATTACTTTTCGCTTTGTTATAGGTATAAAAACTGCCCACTGCCCAGATGTCCCAGAATGCACCGGATTCCCTGTTATAGATGCCATTTTAAAAAAGTCATTACACTCTTGGATTGACAATCAGAAACTGCCCCGGACATGACATCAGGGCAGGGTGTGGGTTGGGGGTGATTGG
>NW_025148698.1:0-1340 GCF_004010195.1 Chiloscyllium plagiosum | reverse complement strand
CTGAGGTATTGAGGGAGCAATATCTGAGGTACTGAGGCAGAACTATCTGAAATACTGAGGGAGCACTTTCTAAGGTACTGACGGAGCACTTTTTGAGGTATTGAGGGATCACTTTCAGTGGTATTGAGGGAGCACTATCCGAGGTATTGAGGGCGAAATATCTGAGGTATTGAGGGAGTACTTCCTGAGGTATTGCGGGAGCACTTTCTGAGGTACTGAGGGAGCACTTTCTGAGGTATTGATGGAGCACTTTCTGAGGTACTGAGGGAGAACTTTCTGAAGTACTGAGGAAGCACTTTCTGTTCTATTGAGGGAGCACTGTCTGAGGTACTGAGAGAATACTTTCTGAGGTACTGAGAGAGCACTTTTTGAGGTATTGGAGCACTGTCTGAGGTACTGAGGGAGCACTTCCTGATGTATTGAGGGAGCGCTTTCTGAGGTATTGAGGGAGCACTTTCTGAGGTACTGAGGAAGCACTATCTGCGGTACTGAGGGAAAACTATCTGAGGAACGGAGGAAGCACTTTCTGAGGTATTGAGGGAGCACTTTCTGAGGTACTCAGTGTGCACTATCTGAGGTACTGAGGGAGCACTTTCTGAGGTACTGAGGGAGAACTATCTAAGATATTGAGGGAGCACTTTCTGAGGTACTGAGGGAGCACTTTCTGACGTATTGAGTGAGGACTTTCTGAGGTACTGAGGGAGCACTTTCTGAGGTTCTAAGAGAGAAATTTCTGAGGTATTGAGGGAGCACTGTCTGAGGTATTGAGGGAGCACCTTCTGAGGTACTAAGGGAGAACGTTCTGAGGTATTGAGGGAACACTTTCTGAGGTAGTGAGGGAGCACTTTCTGAGGTACTAAGGGAGAACTTTCTGAGGTATTGAGGGAGCACTATCTGAGATACTGAGGGAGGACTATCTGAGGTACTGAGGGTGCACTATCTGAGGTACTGAGGGAGCACTTTCTGAGGTACTGAGGGAGCACATTCTGACGTACTGAGGAATCACTATCTGAGGTAATGAGGTAAAACCATCTGAGGTACTGAGGAAGCACTATCTGAAGTATTGAGGGAGAACTATCTGAGATATTGAGGCCGAATTATCTGAGATATTGCGGGAGCACTTTCTGAGGTATTGAGGGTGCACTTTCAGTGGCATTGAGGGAGCACTTTCTGAGGTATTCAGGGAGCACTTTCTGAGGTACTGAGGAGGCCCTTTCTGACGTATTGAGGAAGCACTATCTGAGGTACTGAGGGAAAACTATCTGAGGTACTGAGGAAGCACTTTCTGAGGTACTGAGGGAAAACTATCTGAGGTACTGAGGAGGCACTTTCTGACGTAT
>NW_025148697.1:0-1340 GCF_004010195.1 Chiloscyllium plagiosum | reverse complement strand
TGTAATGTTGAAAGGATGAGTACTCAGTTTCAGTCCGTCAAAGCCCCGAATATGATTCGTAGCTCAGCTGCAGAGTGGTCAGAAGAGATTCAGTGAGATGTTATTGGGAATGAAGGGAATGAAGGGTTGACCTTTGAAATATTGACAGGATATGCAAGGATATCTTTACTGAAGTATGTACCATTGAGAGATGGCATTATACAGGATTATAAAATCATGAGATGCACAGATGAGGAGAATTGCAGGTGCGTTTTCCATTGTATGGGGAATGAACTTGCACAGGTAGAGTTGGACATCAAGTTACGACTTTTAAAATTCATTAAGGTCAGTATGATAATAAGAATTGTTTGAAGGTAGATGGGCCAAGCACAGAGAAGTGCGACTAGTTTATTTTTGTTTATGGATGGCAAGAACTGGCTGGATGAACGTTTTGCGTCTGTGCTGTGTGACTCTTTGACACTAAGCATTATTTATGTGATCATGTTGTAATCGTCAGAGAGCAACTATTCATTGATATCTGTATCTGCATGTAAAGATAAAGACGAATTTACCTAAATGCCCTTCTTCCACCTCAAGACCCTACATTCGCACATTAGTTAAAGAAGTTAAAGAAGAAAGTGCAATGTAACTTCAGGCAGGCAAACAAGGATTAGGCATTAAATTTGCCTTAGGCAGTGACTGAAAATTCATCATGTTGATACAAATATGAAGTTTTAGGATTTCCATCCGATAATCTTGCTTTATGTTTGAGAACATAAAAAGAAAGATCCATCAGATCTTCCACAATGCCACTGCGGGATGGAGCCATGCTTCAGTATCTCCGAAGATGAGACAGAATATTTATGACTGCGATGAAGAGAGAGTTTTCAAACAGAGACTGTGGCGTTCTCTGTCACAGAAATCGGTTGTGGTCGTTTCCTTAAATGTATTAAAGAAATAGCAATGCGTATTTCTGAGGGCTCCGAGGATGCTTCAGCATCGGGAGAATACGAGAAAAAACAGCGTTGAGATCTAAGATCGCTCTTTTTTTCGATATCTCTCGAAATATGCATTTCGTTCGTGTACTCATCACTGAGCGTAAGAGGCACCATTCCTGTGCACATAGTAGGCTGATTGACAGAGGTTATCTGTTCCGTCTATTGAATGAATTAATGCTCCGTTCCGTGTCATCAAAGAGCCAGGACCGCAGAACGTTTTCTTTGTTTCTTTTGCCTGTTTGAAGTTGTCGACTATGGCTTTCCAATGTGTAATTTTGTCAGACTATAAAATCTTTTTTTTTTCGCAAAACGTGCACATAAATAGCCAGTTTCCAATTTGAAGCAATACTATTTTGATAATTT
>NW_025148696.1:0-1340 GCF_004010195.1 Chiloscyllium plagiosum | reverse complement strand
ATGCTGAAACATCAACGTTGTGCAGAGAAAAATGTATTCAGCAAAGATTTTAACGCGCTTAGGATGCAATGTGACATTTCTCGAATTAACTCAAAGTGTTCACTCATTTAAAGTTGATTGTCGATATTCATAAAGAACCCCCTATACTTTGCAAATGACCAAATATGATGCCAAAACGTCTTCTCTTCAGTCACCTGAATAAGCACTCAGGGGAACAAGCATAAAAAAGGAACATCAAGTAGTGCGTGTTGATAAACAGATGTTCTTGGTGGACCCAAGGAGGTGCAAAAGAAAATACTCAACGTCAACCTTGTTTTATGAGCTAAACTGAGATGAGATCTTTCGAATTTTTGGCAACAGCGTTTGACTTTGGGAATGCTGCATAAATAATTATTATTCATAACATTTATTCTGTAAAAAAGTTGCAAAGACTGCTAGCATTTCTTTGCCTATGCACGACTCCAACCTCTTCAGCTAATATTAGTATCGGATAATCCGTTTCGATCTGCACCAATGCAACTCTCAGGTGATGAGATCATACTAGCAGAATAATCTCTCGATCTTTCCATGTTACCTCCCCACTACTACCATAAAACGAAGTGCAGACCTTGCTCATTGCTGATGTAGGTCATTGGTGTTAAATGTGAGCTATTTTCTGCAATGGATATTTGTAATTAAACATTATAAATTACACATTAGATATTCCACCAGTTCTGATGTTTCATCTAATATGAGGAGAATGGTGATGATGTGAAAAGACTTGCCCTGTGGTAGTGACAGAGGAAATCAAACAATCAATTGTCATATACTTAGGCACATCAGAAACTGCTAACACTGAAGTGTAACCGTGTCCTGTGAATTGGGAGAAACATTGAACTGTTCAGTCATTTTCAACTGTAGCAACACTTCTTGTGTCAATAGCTCAGTGACTGAGACAATTCACTTTGGGAAATTCGTTCATTTATTTTGCTGGAATTATTCATTGGCGAAAGCCAATCTATTTTGAATCAGTTGTTGACATTGTTTCCCACTGTGAAGATCAATCGCACTGTCGTCCTAAAAAATATTATCATCACAATTTGACAATTCAACCAGAGCACAATAAAACTTCAGCGAGATTACTCAACAGAATACATATTCACACATATGATATTTCTACACTAAAATAGTTATTTCTTTGACCATAACGCACTTCTGTTGATCATGTATAACCAGCAGCTTAACACAACACAAATGGATTTATACAATGGTGATTATGGACAACTACACTTATCGAATCATGTCCAAGGCCACAAAAGAGCTTGTTTTTGTGGTTCTAAGTTTGTGAGATGATTTGTAGC
>NW_025148695.1:0-1339 GCF_004010195.1 Chiloscyllium plagiosum | reverse complement strand
ACACTGCTCCGGGACACACTCCCCTCAGACTGCACTGGGACTCACTCCCCTCACACTGCTCCGGGACTCACTCCCCTCAGACTGCTCTGGGACTCACTCCCCTCACACTGCTCCGGGACTCACTCCCCTCACACTGCTCCGGGACACACACTCCCCTCACACTGCTCTGGGACACACTCCCCTCACACGGCTCTGGGACACACTCCCCTCACACTGCTCCGGGACTCACTCTCCTCACAATGCTCCGGGACTCATCCCGTCACACGGCCCTGGGATTCATCCCCTCACAGTGTTCCAGTACTCACTCCCCTCACACTGTTCCGGAACACACTCCCCTCACACTGCTCGGGACACACTCCCCTCACACTTCTCTGGGACGCACACCCCTCACACTGCTCTGGGACACACTCCCCTCACACTGTTCCGGGACACACTCACCTCACACTGATCCAGGACTCACTCCCCACACACTGCTCTGGGACACACTCCCCTCACGCTGCTCTGGGACACACTCCCCTCACACTGCTCCGGGACACACTCCCCTCACACTGATCCAGGACTCACTCCCCACACACTGCTCCGGGACACACTCCCCTCACACTGCTCCAGGACAAACTCCCCTCACAGTGCTCTGGGACTCACTCTCCTCACACTGCTCTGGGACACACTCCCCTCGCACTGCTCCGGGACACACTCCGCTCACACTGCTCTGGGACATACTCCCCTAACACTGCTCCGGGACTCACTCCCCTCACACTGTTCTGGACACACTCCCCTCACACTGCTCTGGGACTCACTCCCCTCAACCTGCTCTGGGACATACTTCCCTCACACTGCTCAGGTACTCACTCCCCTCACACTGTTCCGGGACACACTCACCTCACACTGCTCCGGGACTCACTCCCCTCACACTGCTCCGGGACTCACACCCCTCACACTGCTCCGAAACTCACTCCCCTCACACTGCTCCGGGACACACTCCCCTCACACTGCTCCGGGACAAACTCCCCCACACTACTCCGGGACTCACTCCCCTCACACTGCTCCGGGACTCACTCCCCTCACACTGCTCCGGGACAAACTCCCCTCACACTACTCCGGGACTCACTCTCCTCACACTGCTCCGGGACTTACTCCCCTCACACTGCTCCGGGACTTACTCCCCTCACACTGCTCTGGACTCACTCCCCTCACACTGCTCCGGGACAACCTCCCCTCACACTACTCCGGGACTCACTCTCCTCACACTGCTCCGGGACTTACTCCCCTCACACTGCTCCGGGACTTACTCCCCTCACACTGCTCTGGGACTCACTCCCCTCACACTGCTCTGGGGCTC
>NW_025148694.1:0-1339 GCF_004010195.1 Chiloscyllium plagiosum | reverse complement strand
GATGATCATTGGTGATATTGATGATCAGTGGTGAGTATCGATGATCATTGGTGAGTATCAATGATCATTGGTGTGTATCGATGATCATTGGTGAATATCGATGATCATTGGTGTGTATAGATGATCATTGGTGAGTGTTGATGATCATTGATGAGTATCAATGATAATTGGTGAGTGTCGATGATCATTGATGAGTATCGATGATCATTGGTGAGTATCGATAGTCATTGGTGTGTATCGATGATCATTGGTCAGTATCAATGGTTTTTGGTGAGTATCAATGATCATTGGTGATATTGATGTCATTGGTGAGTATCAATGCTTATTGGTGAGTATCGATGATCATTGGTGAGTGTCGATGATCATTGGTTAGTATCGATGATCATTGGTGAGTGTCGATGATCATTGGTGAGTATCAATGGTCATTGGTGAGTATCAATGATTATTGGGGAGTATTGATGATCATTGGTGAGTATCGATGGTCATTGGTGAGTATCAATGATCATTGGTGAGTGTCGATGATCATTGTGAGTATCAATGATCATTGGTGAGTGTCGATGGTCATTGGTGAGTATCAATGATCATTGGTGAGTGTCGATTATCACTGGTGAGTATCAATGGTCATTGGTGAGTATTGATAGTCATTGGTGAGTATCAATGATCATTGGTGAGTATCGATGGTCATTGGTGAGTATTGATGATCATTGGTGAGTATAGATGATCATTGGTGATATTGATGATCATTGGTGAGTATCGATGGTCATTGGGGAGTATTGATGATCATTGGTAAGTATCAATGGTTTTTGGTGAGTATCGATGATCACTGGTGAGTATCAATGATCATTGGTGATATTGATGGTCATTGGTGAGTATCAATGCTTATTGGTGAGTATCGATGATCATTGGTGAGTGTCGATGATCATTGGTAAATATCGATGATCATTGGTGAGTGTCGATGATCATTGGTGAATATCAATGGTCATTGGTGAGTATCAATGGTTATTGGTGAGTATCGATGATCATTGGTGTGTGTCGATGATCAATGGTGAGTATCGACGATCATTGGTGAGTATAGATGATCATTGGTGATATTGATGACCATTGGTGAGTATCGATGATCATTGGTGAGTATTGATGGTCATTGTTGAGTATCAATGGTTATTGGTGAGTATTAATGATCATTGGTGAATGTCGATGATCATTGGTGAGTATCAATGGTCATTGGTGAGTATCGATGGTCATTGGTGAATATCGATGCTCGTTGGTGATTATTAATGGTCATTGGTGAGCATCGATCGTCATTGGGGAGTATCAATGATCATTGATGAGTATCGATGGT
>NW_025148693.1:0-1339 GCF_004010195.1 Chiloscyllium plagiosum | reverse complement strand
AAGCACACACCTGCATAGTTCCAGGACCTGTTGAATTTGGACAAGGACTGCTCCAGTATCTGAGTAAATAACGAATGGTGTTGAACATTGTCCAATCATTGGCAAACATCCCCAGTTGTGACTTTACTTGAGTAGGGGTGGTCATTTATGAAGCAGCTGAAAAGTATTGGGTCTCGGGCAGAGAGAACTCTTACAGCTCACTGATACTGTCCCTCTCTCTGAGCTGGGAAGCTTGCTTCTAGTTCCACCTGCTCCAAAGGTGTCTAACAACATATCTGAACAGAATAATGTTGCAGTATCTTCCCCAAGGAGCTGAGCGAGGACTTGGTTATCTCAATCAGTTGAACGGTTAGTTTGTAATGCAGATTAATGCCAACAGTGTGGGTTGAGTTCCAGCACTGAATGAGGTGCCTGAAAAGGGCTGTCCTACTCAACCTCTCCCTTGCTTGAGGCATGATGACTGTTCAGTTAAACTGCCGCTAGTCGCATCTATCTAACAAGAGAGTAATCCTATCATCCTGTTGGTGTATGGTTCCCTGCCTTTCCATTTCTGGTCTACAAGTTTACTCGGAAACCCCTCCCCAGGGAACCTGCGGCGGAGCTGAGATGGCTGCTCCCCACCAACCCCAGCCACCTTCCTTTGTACCAGGTATAACTTCAGCCAGTGCAGACGATTCCTATTTGCTCCAATTTTGCTGTTATCCAGTTGGTCAAATGCAGTTATGATTATGTTAAGTGCAGTCACTGTCACCTCAACTCGAGAATTCAGCTGTGTGTTCTCTTGTTGTACATCGTTAATCCAAGGCTTCAATGTGCCCAAGGGATGAGAGCCCAAACTGAGATTCAGCGAGCAGGTTGGTGTTGAGGCAGTGCTGCTTGATCCCACTGTAGATGACATCTTCCGTCACTTTATTAATGTTAGGAATTAGAGCGATGGGGCAGTCATTGATTGTCTGATGTTTTGTCTGTGTGTGTACAGGACACACCCTGATCGTTTCCCACATTGTCAGGTACTTGCAAGTGCTGTATCCCAGCAGGAAAAGCTTGAATGGAATGTTCTCAGGGCCCACAGCCTTTGCATTCCCCATCCCTTCAGCCGTTTGGAGTTACCACACACAGTGAATAGACTTAGCTGATGACTGCCATCTGGAGAAGACTAAAGTAGATCATCCCATCGACACTGAACATGTTTGTGAATGTTTCAGCCTTAGCTTTTCTATTGTTGTACTGGGCCCTTTCATCGTTGAGGAGGGTGATATTTGTGGATCCTAATCTTCCAGTGAGTTGTTTGATTGAACACACAATCCACGCTGATTGCATGCGTCAGGATTGCAGAAAT
>NW_025148692.1:0-1339 GCF_004010195.1 Chiloscyllium plagiosum | reverse complement strand
ACTGTTCTGTGTTCTATGTCCTGATCAAGTGTATCCGAGAATCTGATGGGAAGCTAGGGAAGCCATTGTTGTATATCTGGCTGAGATATTTTTTATCATGTACAGCCACAGGTAAGGTTGTGCCATTGTTTAAGAACAGTTGGTAAGGGAAAGTGAGGAAACTATAGACCGGTGGGTCTGATGTCATTGGTGGGTAAGTTGTTGGAGGGGATTCTGAGGGATAGGATTTACTTTTGTTTGAAAAGGTAAATTCCGATTAGCGTTAGTCAACATGACTTTGCGTGTGGGAAATTTTGTCTCACTAATTTGATTTAGTTTATTGAAGAAGTAACGAATAAGAATGGTAAAGGCACAAAAATAGAACTGTGGAATAGAATATGGACTTTACTTGGGCATTCAAAAATGTTCTGCGTGGTAAACTGTTAAACATGGTTAGACCACATGGAATACAGTGAGAGTTGTAGATAATTCGCTCAAAGGTAAGAGATGAAGGTAATACTGGTGCGGCATATTTTATTTGGACGGGAGGCCTGTGACCTGGAGTGTACCACAACGATCTAATGGATTTTGTCTTTTATGTAAATAATTTTTACACTGTACACTCTACATCCTTTGAAGTGATTAACTATCTGGATATAAATTGAAGTAGGAACGTCGGTCCGTCAATTTGTAAAGAAGTCAACAAAAGTATACACTTATTTCACGAGTTTACATCAATTCATTTTGAAATGCTAACCGTTATTTTATTTTTCCAACTAATGTGCTCAATGTCACGTCCATCCACGTTGTTCTTCACCTGCCACGTATTTGCCTATTCCCTCCAATTGTCTTCACCTTCGAACTTCTTTACATCCTGATCACCCACTCAAAATCTCAATTTGGGGCCATCAGCCGATTTGGAAAGATTACATACAATGCCCTTGAGCAAATGTTTAATATGCTTTCTGAATAGCTGGGGTCCAAACATCAAATCCTGAATTATCATGCTAGTCAATGCTTTCCACTCCAAAATATATAAACTGTTTATATTGATTCACTTTTTCATTTAAACTCTCCCATTCTCAACCCATGCCAGTATATTAGATCTAGCTGTTACACACTGTTATGGACCAGGACAGACCTCCTCAAATCATTTCAAGGAATTGGGCAGACCCAACCTTTGCTCATTGACTTAAGCAGGTTTAGGGTGGATATTCCAGGAATGATGCAGCAGCATGAAACACAAGAGGATAGCAGATAGAATAACGTAACTTTCTGAACAACCAACAAATTATCTCTCAACTCCGGATTCAACCCAGTGAAACTATTCTGCACTCCATTTAGTGTCAGTACATTTTCT
>NW_025148691.1:0-1339 GCF_004010195.1 Chiloscyllium plagiosum | reverse complement strand
AGAGGTTCTGTTAAAATCTTTTATTCATATTCTTCTATCACTGAGCACAGAAAAAAAAGATGGAACTAGTCATATTGGTGTTTCTTCAGGTTGAACCATACTAGCCAAGAACAATTCCAGCTCCCTGAGGCATCATAATGTCTGAAGATGGAACTCCAGCTCATCAAATGAAATTAAGATATATTCAATCAGACGGATTGTTTGCATGAGATCATAAGAAATCTTGTGGCATTAATTTTGATGTGTGGATCCAGTTTGTGGCAGATGACCTGCAGGAGTTAAAGTCAAATGTCACACCACCCAGGTTAGAGTGCAGCAGTTTTTTTTTTAAATCACAAGCTTTCGGAGCGCTGCCCCTTCATCAGGTGACATTCAGAAAGCCTGTGATTTCAAATAAATCTGTTGAACTATAACCTGGTGTCATGTGACTTTTGACCTTGTCCACCCAATCCAACACCAGCACTTCCACATCTCACTTAAAGTAGGCTGTTTATTGATATCCACCCCACCATTTATTGCCCATCTCTAATTGCCCTAATGTTGTTCTTGGGATATCATCTCTCCTTCTGAACCAGACAATCTGGGTTCGAACAGAATTCCAGATCTTATTATTCTCCATTCATGCTATGCCAACATCATTGGCTAGGCCAGCTTTTATTGCTCATTCCAGTTGACCATGAGAATTTGCTGTTGACTAATGTTAGAGGGATAGTCACAGTCTATTAAGTCTGTGCCAGTTGAAAGTGAATGCACCGAACTATTCTAATCCCATTTTCCAGCACTTAAATGCCACAAGTGCACTCTAAATATTTCCCAATGTTGTGAGAGTTTCTGTCTCTGCCACTCTTACAAGCAGTGAGTTTCAAATTTCCACATGCTCTGAATATAAAACAGGTTTTCCTTATATCCCTTCCTGCCCTTTACCTAAAACCTATGCTCCCTCATGACTGAGTCCTTTTCCAAGGGGAAATGTTCCTTCCTGTCGACCCCAACCATGCCCCTCATCATTTGATACATCTCAATCATGTCCCCCATGAAAGTTTTAAATTGTTTGTGATGATTGAGAATTTCCATGTGGTGATTATGTCAATTAGCAACACATTTTCCCCTTCGTTGATTCTTTCACCACTTGCCTTGGCTTCAGAACAGCAGTTATTGTATGTGAAGGACGTGTAAGGTGTGTTTGTAACAGCCAAACTGGGATAGTATCCACCTGCAAATCTTTCCATTGTATGCTAATGTCAGGCAGTGAAAGAGTTGCAGAGGTTCATGTTTGGCTGTCGAGTGGAAAGAAATCAGAACCTCTACTATCATTATCCCTCACTCCAGGTTACAATTA
>NW_025148690.1:0-1339 GCF_004010195.1 Chiloscyllium plagiosum | reverse complement strand
ACATATGGATGAGGAAGGGCACCACTTCGACTGAGACAACACATCCATCCTAGGACAAGCCAAACAAAGACAAGCACGAGAATTCCAAGAAGCATGGCATTCCAACCGGAACTCTGTCAAACAAACACATTGAATTAGACCCCATCTACCACCCCCTGAGAAAAAGACCAGGAATTGACTTCACCCCAGGAAATGACTTCACCACAGGAAATGACATCACCAACCCAAAGAAAATCAAACATATAAATAGAAAGCAGGAAATTTCAGCATTGCTTTGCCTGAGGCTGACTGAAGATGTTACTTAGTAGGGTAACAACATGTCTGGAAATGAACTTTCCAACTCTGCGAGCTTTAGACAAGAGATTAGTAAGGAAAATTAAAGCTCATTGTATTAGAGGTAATGTGTTGACATGGACAGAAGTGGGTGGGGGTGACCTTATTAAGGTTTATAAAATCATAAGTGGCATAGATAGGATAAGTAGACAAAATATTTTCCGAGGGGTCGGGAGTCCAAAACTAGTGAACAGGTTTAAGGTGAGAGGGAAAAGATTTAAAAGGGATCTTTTAAAAGGCATTTTTTTTCATGCAGATGGTGGTGTGTGCATGGAATGGGCTGCCAGAGGAAGTGGTGGAGGCTGGTACAATTACAACATTTAAAAGGTATCTGGATGAGTGTATGAATAGGAAGGATTTAGAGGGGTATGGGCCAAATGCTGGCAAATGGGTCTGGATTAATTTGCAATATCTGGATCGGCATGGATGAGTTGGACTGAAGGGTCTGATTCTGTGCTGTATGTCTTTATGACTCTTTGACTCTATGACCGAGAACTGGTTAGCAGACAGGAAGCAGAGAGTTGGAATAAACATGTCCTTTTCAGAGTGACAGGCAGTAGTGAGTGGAGTGTTATAGGGTTCACTGTTGGGACCCCAACTGTTCACAACATACATTAAAGATTTGGATGAAGGAATTCAATGAAATATTTCCAAATTTGCAGATGACACTAATCTGGGTGGTAGTGTGTGCTGTGAGGAAGATGCTAAGAGGCTGTAGGGTGACTTGGACAGACTGAGTGGGCAGGTACTTGGCAAATGCAATATAATCTGGGTAAATGTGAGGTTATCCATTTTAATTGCAAAAACTGGAAGGCAGATTATCATCTGAACAGTAGCAGTTTAGGAGAAGGTGAGATGCAAGCAAGAAGACCTGGGTGTCATGGTGGAACAGTTGCTGAAGGTCAGCATGTAGGTGCAGCAGGTAGTGAGGAAAGCTAATGGCATGCTGGCCTTTATAGCGAGAGGATTTGAGTATTGGAGTAAGGATGCCTTGCTGCAGTTATAC
>NW_025148689.1:0-1339 GCF_004010195.1 Chiloscyllium plagiosum | reverse complement strand
CGTCAATGAATGAGATTCAATCCCTGTCACTGAATGAGGGTCAATCCCTGTCTCTGACTGAGATTCAATCCCTATCAATAACTTGATTCAATCCCTGTCACTGACTGAGATTCAATCCCTGTCACTGACTGAGAGTCAAACCCAGTCATTGACTGAGGGTCAATCCCTGTCACTGACTGATGTTCAATTCCTGTCACTGACTGAGATTGAATCCCTGTCACTGACTGAGATTCCATTCCTGTCACTGACTGAGATTCAACCCCGGTCAATGAATGAGATTCAATTCCTGTCACTGATTGAGGGTCAATCCCTGTCACTGACTGAGATTCAATTCCTCTCACTGACTGAGGGTCAATCCCTGTCACTGATTTAATCTCAATCCCTGTCACTGATTGAGATTCAATCGTTGTCACTGATTGAGATTCAATCCCTGTCTCTGACTGAGCTTCAATCCCTGTCACTGACTGAGGTTCAAACCCAGTCACTGACTGAGATTCAGTCCCTGTCACTGACTGAGATTCAAACCCTGTCACTGACTGAGGCTCAATCCCTGTTATTGATTCGGCTGAAACCCTGTCACTGACTGAGGTTCAAACCTGTCACTGAATGAGGCTCAAACCCAGTCACTGACTGAGCTTCAAACCTGTCACAAACTGAGGTTCAATCCTTGTCACTGACTGCGACTCACTCCCTCTCACTGACTGAGATTCAATTCCTGTCAATGACTTAGATTCAATTCCTGCCACTGACTGAGATTCAATCACTGTCACTGACTGAGATTCAATTCATGTCACTGACTGAGGTTCAATTCCTGTCACTGACTGAGATTCAATCCCTGTCACTGACTGAGATTCAATCCCTGTCACTGATTGAGATTCAATCCCTGTCTCTGACTGAGATTCAACCCCTGTCAATAATTGAGATTCAAACTCAGTCACTGACTGAGGGTCAATCCCTGTCACTGACTGATGTTCAATTCCTGTCACTGATTGTGATTCAATTCTTTTCAAAGACTGAGGTTGAATCCCTGTCGCTGACTGAGATTCAATTCCTGTCCCTGACTGAGATTCAATCCCTGTCACTGAATGAGATCCAATCCCTGTTACTGACTCAGGTTCAATCCCTGTCTCTGACTGATGTTCAATTCCCGTCACTGACTGAAATTCAATCCCTGTCACTGAATGAGATTCAATCCCTATTACTGATAGAGGGTCAATCCGTGTCACTGACTGTGATTCAATCCATGTCACTGACTGCGTGGCAATCCCTGTCTCTGACTGAGATTCAATCCCTGTTATTGATTAGACTCAAACCCAGTCACTGACTGAGATTCAAACCT
>NW_025148688.1:0-1339 GCF_004010195.1 Chiloscyllium plagiosum | reverse complement strand
TCGCTATTGTCTGTCTGTTATGATCGCTATTGTCGGTCTGTTATGATCGCTATTGTCTGTCTGTTATGATCGCTATTGTCCATCTGTCGTGATCGCTATTGCCTGTCTGTTATGATCGCTATTGTCCATCTGTTATGATCGCAATTGTCCGTCTGTTGTGATCGCTGTTGCCTGTCATAATCACGATTGTTCGTCTGTTAAGATCGCTATTGCCTGTCTGTTATGATCGCTATTGTCCGTCTGTTATGGTCACTATTGCCTGTCTGTTATGATCGCTATTGTCCGTCTGTTAAGATTGCTATTGTCTGTCTGTTATGATCGCTATTGCCTG
The DNA here is from genome assembly GCF_004010195.1 of Chiloscyllium plagiosum. NCBI lineage: Eukaryota > Metazoa > Chordata > Chondrichthyes > Orectolobiformes > Hemiscylliidae > Chiloscyllium > Chiloscyllium plagiosum. The sequence continues at coordinate 1,008 of NW_025148688.1, read as the reverse complement.
TCTGTTATGATCTCGATTGTCCATCTGTTATTATCGCTATTATCCATCTGTTATGATCGCTATTGTCTGTTTGTTATGATCGCTATTGTCTGTCTGTTATGATCGCTATTGTCTGTCTGTTATGATCGCGATTGTCCATCTGTTGTGATCGCTATTGTCTGTCTGTTATGATCGCTATTGTCTATCTGTTATGATCGCAATTGTCCGTCTGTTATGATCGCTATTGCCTGTCTGTTATGATCGCTATTGTCCGTCTGTTATGATCGCTATTGCCTGTCTGTTATGATCGCTATTGTCCGTCTGTTATGATCGCTATTGCCTGTCTGTTATGATCGCTATTGTCTGTCTGTATGATCGCTATTGATCGCTATTGCCTGTCTGTTATGATCGCTATTGTCCGTCTGTTATGATCGCTATTGCCTGTCTGTTATGATCGCTATCGTCCGTCTGTTATGATCACTATTGCCTGTCTGTTATGATCGCTATCGTCCGTCTGTTATGATCGCTATTGCCTGTCTGTTATGATCGCTATTGTCCATCTGTTATGATCGCTATTGCCCATCTGTTATGATCGCTATTGCCTGTCTGTTATGATCGCTATTGTCCGTCTGTTATGATCGCTATTGTCCGTCTGTTATGATCGCTATTGCCTGTCTGTTATGATCGCTATTGTCCGTCTGTTATGATCGCTATTGCCTGTCTGTTATGATCCCTATTGTCCGTCTGTTATGATCGCTATTGCCTGTCTGTTATGATCGCGATTGTCCATCTGTTATGATTGCTATTCTCCATCTGTTATGATTGCTATTATCCGTCTGTTATGATTGCTATTGTCCGTCTGTTATGATCGCTATTGCCTGTCTGTTATGATCGCGATTGTCCGTCTGTTATGATCGCTATTGCCTGTCTTTTATGATCGCGATTGTCCCTCTGTTAAGATCGCTATTGTCTGTCTGTTATGATCGCGATTGTCCGTCTGTTATGATCGCGATTGTCCGTCTGTTAAGA
>NW_025148687.1:0-1339 GCF_004010195.1 Chiloscyllium plagiosum | reverse complement strand
TTGGGTGATAACAGGCAGTGCATTTTATAGGCTTGCTGCATTGCTGCAGAGTTTGGGTGATAACAGGCAGTGCATTGGTGGCCTGGCTGCACTGCTGCAGAGTTTGGGTGATAACAGGCAGTGCATTTGGGAACTGGCTGCACTGTTGCAGTGTTTGGGTGATAACATACCGTGCATCGCTGGTCTGGCTGCACTGCTGCAGAGATTGGGTGATAACAGGGAGTGCATCACTATCTGGCTGCTCTGTTGCAGTGTTTAGGTGATAACAGGCAGTACATCACTGGTCTGGCTGCACTGCTGCAGGGTTTGGGTGGTAACACGCAGTGCATCATTGGTCTGGCTGCACTGCTGCAGAGTTTGGGTGATAACAGGCAGTGCAACACTGTCTGGCTTCACTGCTGCAGAGTTTGGGTGATAACACGCCGTGCATCATTGGTCTGGCTGCACTGCTGCAGAGATTGGGTGATAACAGGCAGTGCATTGGTGGTCTGGCTGCACTGCTGCAGAGTTTGGGCGATAACAGGCAGTGCCTTGGTGGTCAGGCTGCACTGCAGCAGAGTTTGGGTGATAACAGGCACTGCATCACTGGTCCGGCAGCACTGCTGCAGGGTTTGGGTGATAACAGGCATTGCATTGGTGGTCTGGCTGCACTGCTGCTGAGTTTGGGTGATAATAGGCAGTGCATTGGTTGCCTGGCTGCACTGCTGCAGAGTTTGGGTGATTAAAGGCAGTGCATCGCGGGTCTGGCTGCATTGCTGCAGAGTTTGGGTGATAATAGGCAGTGCATTGGTGGTCGGGTTGCACTGCTGCAGAGTTTGGGTGATAACAGGAAGTGCATCGCGTGTCTGGCTGCACTGCTGCAGAGGTTGGGTGATAACAGGGAGTTAATCACTGTCTGGCTGCACTGTTGCAGAGTTTAGGTGATAACAGGCAGTGCATCACTGGTCTGGCTGCACTGTTGCAGGGGTTGGGTGATAATAGGCAGTGCATCATTGGTCTGGCTGCACTGCTGCAGAGTTTGGGTGATAACAGGCAGTGCATTTTATAGCCTGGCTGCACTGCTGCAGAGTTTGGGTGATAACAGGCAGTGCATTGGTGGCCTGGCTGCACTGCTGCAGAGTTTGGGTGATAACAGGCAGTGCATTGGTGGTCGAGTTGCACTGCAGCAGAGTTTGGGTGATAACAGCCAGTGCATTGTTGGTCTGCCTGCACTGCTGCAGGATTTGGGTGATAACAGGCAGTGCATCGCGTGTCTGGCTGCAGTGCTGCAGAGGTTGAGTGATAACAGGCAGTGTATCGCTGGTCAGGCTGCACTGCTGCAGGGTTTGGGTGATAACAG
>NW_025148686.1:0-1339 GCF_004010195.1 Chiloscyllium plagiosum | reverse complement strand
GGAACAAAACATTAAGGGCCAAGGGATCCAAAATAAGTTGGTAAACTGGATTCAAACCTGGCTCACAAATATGAGACAAAGGCTGTTGGTGCAGCGTTGTCTTAGTAACGCAGTATCTGACCAGTATCGTGCCACATTGTTCAGAGCTGGGATGCTTGCGGGTTGCTGTTTATATGAATGACTTGGAAGACTGCTAAGAATGCAAAGAAGGTTTGAGGATGGTGCCAAGACAGGTAGGCCTGAGGAATAGGGAGGGATTGTTCAGTAAAGGACTTTATCCCTTGGAAATTCAGAGAATGAGGGGTGACCTTACTGAGGTGTATAAAATCATGACGGGTACAGATCGGATGAATGCATATAGTTGTTTTCCAAGTGATGGGGAACTGAAAACTAGAGGGCATTGGTTTAAGGTGGGAGGGGAAAGGTTTTCGACGAACCTGAGGGGTAACTTTGTCAAACAGAGAGCGATGCGTATATGGGCTGCCAGAGGCAATGGTTGAGGCGGGTACCACAGCAATATTTTTGGAAAATATATTTTTATAGGTGCATGGAATGGGAAGAGTTGAGAGGGATATGGAAGAATTGTGAGCACTTAGAATAAGCTTTGAGCGCGTCATAGTCAGCATGGCCTATTTTATACTGAAGGGCCTGTTTCCACGCTGTATTACTCTCTGACTCTGTGTGAATGCAGTAGATGGAATTAGCAAGTTTGCAGAAGACACAAAAATCGGTGATGCTGTTGATAGTGAGGAAGTTAGTCCCAGTCAGATACTGGTCAGTTTGTAAATTGGGCAGGGCACTGGCAAATGGAAATTAAGGACATACACAATGAATGCTCAATTACTGTGGAGTACTAAGGGGTTGTGGCGTCCAAGTCCATAGATCCATGAAGGGGTCAGTGCAGGTAGACAAAGCTGGCGTCTGGGAGGATTGTCTTCATTATCAAGTGTCAAGAGCGTGGTGCTGGAAAAGCACAGCAGGTCAGAAAGCATCCGAGGAGCAGGAGAGTCGACGTTTCAAGCATGAACCCTTTATCAGGAATGAATGAGTAAGCAAGTTTTCTACAAACATTGGTGAGACAACATCGAGAGTACTGTGCCCAGATCTGTATGCCTCACAGTCAGAAAATCATGATTGTATTGCAGAGAGTGAAAAAGAGATTCATTGGGATGTTACCTTGGATGAAAGGTTTCAGTTATGAGGGGTGTCTGATCGGCTGAGATTCTTTTGCTGGCGTAGAGGAGGCTGACAGAGTGATCTGATTGATGTTTCCAAACCTATGAGACATACAGACAGAGTAGATCATGAGAATCTCTTCTCCATTGCATACTGTCATACA
>NW_025148685.1:0-1339 GCF_004010195.1 Chiloscyllium plagiosum | reverse complement strand
GACGGCGGTGAGTGTTATGCTGGGGCGGTGAGGGTGGTCGAAGTGGTGTGGACAGCGGTGAGGATCAGGCTGGGGCAGTATGTGGAGGTTGGTGAGGGACAGGCTTGTGTTGGTGTGTCGACAGCTGGACGCCGGTGAGAGCCAGACTGGTGGCGGTGTGTGTACGGTGGGGAGTGTCAGGCTGTGGGCGGCGGTGTGGGTCATTCTAGTGGAGGTGTGTGGACGGCAGTGTGGGTCCAGCTGGGGGGCAGTGTGTGGACGGCGATGAGAGTCAGGCTGGGGTCGGTGTTGGACTGCAGTGAGTGTCAGGCTGGGGGGCGGTGTGTGGATGGCAGTGAGGGTCAGGCAGGAGGAGGTGTGTGGGCAGCAATGAGAGACGGTGTTGGATGGTATGTGGACGTCAGGCTTGGGGTGGTGTGTGGACGGAGGTGGGGGTCAGGATGGCGGCAGCGTGTAGACGGCGGTGAGGGTCTGGCTGCTGGTGGTGTGTGGTCAGTGTTGGGGATCAGGCTGTGGGCAGTGTGTGGATAGTGATGAGGGTCAGGCTGGGGGCGGTGTGTTGACGGTGGTGACGATCAGGCTGAGGGCAGTGTGTTGACGGCGGTGAGAGTCAGGCTGTGGGCGGTGTTGGACGGAGGTGATGGTCAGTCTGGGGTTGGTGTTGGACGGCGGTGAGTGTTATGCTGGGGCGGTGAGGGTGGTCGAAGTGGTGTGGACAGCGGTGAGGATCAGGCTGGGGCAGTATGTGGAGGTTGGTGAGGGACAGGCTTGTGTTGGTGTGTCGACAGCTGGACGCCGGTGAGAGCCAGACTGGTGGCGGTGTGTGTACGGTGGGGAGTGTCAGGCTGTGGGCGGCGGTGTGGGTCATTCTAGTGGAGGTGTGTGGACGGCAGTGTGGGTCCAGCTGGGGGGCAGTGTGTGGACGGCGATGAGAGTCAGGCTGGGGTCGGTGTTGGACTGCAGTGAGTGTCAGGCTGGGGGGCGGTGTGTGGACAGCAGTGAGGGTCAGGCAGGAGGAGGTGTGTGGGCAGCAATGAGAGACGGTGTTGGATGGTATGTGGACGTCAGGCTTGGGGTGGTGTGTGGACGGAGGTGGGGGTCAGGATGGCGGCAGCGTGTAGACGGCGGTGAGGGTCTGGCTGCTGGTGGTGTGTGGTCAGTGTTGGGGATCAGGCTGTGGGCAGTGTGTGGATAGTGATGAGGGTCAGGCTGGGGGCGGTGTGTGAACGGCGGTGGCGGTCAGGATGGAAACGGTGTGTGGACGATGGTGATTGTCTGGCAGTTGCAATATGTGGACGGCAGTATGGGAAGTGGTGAGGGTCTGTTTGGGGTGGTGTGT
>NW_025148684.1:0-1339 GCF_004010195.1 Chiloscyllium plagiosum | reverse complement strand
AAGCCATCACTGTCAGTGCAGGGTAGAAATTCTTAACAAGGAATTCTACTTTCTGTGGAATATTCTTTTCTTTTGTTATTCCACAGAATTGAAAGCACCATCCCACTCTCCCTTCCCCTCTGTTCTCACTCCACTCTAATTAATTCCCTGAAGGTGCTGATTCAGAATCTTAAAGGGGCAGAAAAGCAAAAATCTAAAGACTGACATCTCTCTGCATTTTGGATAACTCCACAACACTGGGATACAGTTGACAGTGAGCAGGTCTGATTCTGGGAAGCAAACATAAGTGTGTCAATTCATGGGGTAACCTGCAATGCAGCTATTTCTGGAACAAAATGGTTAACGTCCCCAGGAAGATGGGAGCAAATTGAGACATCAAGGCATTAACACCGACACACGTCAGTGAAACTCTTCTGCTCCCAGTCAGGGCAAAACATCTTTGAAAGCTGCTCTGAAAGTCCAGTGTTCACAATCATACTTCTGCTTTCACCAAAGATAATTAGAGTCATACAGCACGGAAACAGACCCTTTGGCCCAACTTGTCCGAGCTGACCAGATATCCTAAATTAATCTAGCCACATTTGCCATCACTTGGCCCCTATATGGGCCGGGTGCTGGCAGCTGGGACTAAATTGTGTTGGCTATCTGTTCGGCAAGAATGAGTTGGATCAAAGGGTCTGTTTCCGTGCTGTACATCTCTATGACTCCAGTCGCATTTGCCATCACTTGGCCCAGATCCACTGAACCCTTTGTATTCATACACCCATCCACGTGTCTTTTAACTGCTGGAATTGTACCAGAACCCACCACCTCGTCTGGCAGCTCATTCCATAATTGCACCACCTTCTCCATCAAAAATGTTGCCCCTGAGATCTCTTTTACATCTCCCCTCCGCCCCCCCCCCNCTCCCCCATCCGAAGGAAAAGACCTTGAGTATTGACCCTATCCATGCCCCTCAGGATTCTATAAAACGTCTGTAATGTCACCCTTCAGACTCTGGGGTAAACAGCCCCACCCTCTCCTTCCATCCCTCCTCGCCCAGGTAATTAAGACACATACCTGAGTTTGCAGCATCTGCTCCCTCCCTGGATTCACTCCAGCTGCTACAAGTGAACAGATTTCCACCCCTCCCCTCTCTCGCCTTCCCAGGATGAACAGTTGTCCAGAGGGAGGGAGTTTCACTCTGAAACTGACAGGGCCACTTCCACGCATTGTGACGCCATCAATGGGTCGGGGGTGGGGGAGGGTATGGGAGACTGGACAAGAGAAAGGGGCGGGACGATATGCGGGGCTCGGCCGGCAGCGTGACCCCGCACTGCGCCTGCGCTGCCCTACACAG
>NW_025148683.1:0-1339 GCF_004010195.1 Chiloscyllium plagiosum | reverse complement strand
TCAGTGAAAGACAGAGAGTGTCACAGTGTGTCACAGTCTGTTAGAGAGTGTTACAGTGCGTCTTAGAGTGATACCGTGTGTCCCAGAGAGTCAGAGAGAGTCAGCAAGTGTCGCAGTGTGTCTCAGCGAGTGTCACAATGTCTCAGAGAATGGCAACTTGTGTCAGGGAGTGTCACAGTCAATCAGTGTCACAGTGTGTCAGAGAGTGTCGAAGTGTGTCTCAGGAAATCAGAGAGAGACGGAACGTGTCACAGTGTCACAGAGAGCATCACAGTATCTACGAATATGGCACGGTGTGTCAGAGATTGTCACAGTCTGTCAGAGAGTGGTACAATGTGTCTCAGAGTGTCAGAGAGAGTCAGAGAATGTCACCTTGTGCCTAAGAGAGTGTCAGAGAGTGTCACAGTGTATCAAAGTCTGTCAGTGAGTGTCACAGTGTGTTTCAGAGAGAGTCAGAGAGTGTCACCGTGTGTCTACGAGAGGGTCAGAGAGCGTCAGAGAGAATCACAGTCTGTCTCAGAGAGAGTCAGAGTGCGTCACAGTGTGTCACAGTCTGTCAGGGAATGTCACAGTTTGCCTCAGAGGGTGTCAGAGAAAGACAGAGAATGTTAGAGAGGATCATAGTGTGACTCAGAGATAGTCAGAGAGAGTCAGAGAGTGTCACAGTGTGTCTCAGAGTGTCAGAGAGAGTCACATAGTGTCACAGTGTGTCGCAAAGTGTCAGGGATAATCAGAGAGCGTCAGTGTGTCGAAGAGAGTGTCATAGTGTGTCACAGTCTGTCAGGGAGTGTCACAATGTGTCATAGAGAGTGTCTGAGAGGGTCAGAGAGTGCCACTGTGTGTCACAGAGAGTCTCACACTGTGTATCAGCGAGTGTAACAGTGTGTCACAGTCTGTAAGAGAAGGTTACAGTGTATTTCAGAGTGTGTCAGAGAGAGTCACAGTGAATCATACTGTGTCTCAGAGAGGGTTAGTGTTTGTTTCAGAGAGGGTCACAGTCTGTCAGAGAGTGTTACAGTGTGTCTCAGAGAGTGACAGAAGGAGTCAGAAAGTGTCACAATCTTTCTCAGAGACTGTCAGAGAGTGTCACATTGTGTCACAGTGTGTCTCATAGAGTCAGAGAGTGTCACTGTGTGTCTAAGAGAGTGTCAGAGAGCGTCAGAGTGTCACAATATGCCTCAGAGATTGTCACAGAAAGTCAGAGAATGTCACTGTGTGTCATCGTCTTAGAGAGAATCATAGTGGGACTCAGAGATAGTCAGAAAGTGTCACAGTGTGTCTTAAAGAGTGTTACTGCGTCACAGAAAATTTCACCATGTGTCAGAGTGTGTCACAGTCG
>NW_025148682.1:0-1339 GCF_004010195.1 Chiloscyllium plagiosum | reverse complement strand
CGATCCAAACACTTATACATGTGAAACCCCATGCTTAACAGCCTTTAGTCCAGAAAACGTTGATATTTTCTGTATTGTCTCCACTAACTAATTCTCAAACCATGTAGTAAACGCTCCTGTTATCCATGGACGGTCGCTCACCTGTCAGCAACTATATCAAAACCACTTCAAATTTCAAACCCAATGCTCCCACTGCTTCAGATTTGTCGACTCCCCACCTAACACAAATTCCACCGTTTTGTCAAAGATTATTTCGCTTTGCTGAATCTAAGATGATTCAGCCAAGTCATATCATGATTCTGCAAGTGTCTAGTTATCACATCCCTTTTTAAAATAATCTACATTTTTCCTCGTAACTGATACCAAGTTGTCCGGTATTTTCTTATCTTTTTCTGCTTTCCCTCCCACTCCGGTATAAATATTCAGGGTTACAATGGTGCAATCCAGTCTGTATGAACCAGAATTTCCAGAATCTAAAGACTATTGAATTGCTAACTGTTTCAGAAGGAAGATATTGTGGCTGCAGTAGGGCTTTGTGAACGACATGATGTTAAGTCAGGGTCTTCTACGACTGCACATTAGTGTGGGGAACGTTCATTCAGAGCATGGAGCTCTCTCTCAATCGACCTGGGGTTCTGCAGAGGAACAGAAGGTACTGTTAATGTCGTATGAGATTGATTAAAGAACCCCTGCCTTCAAATAATGCTGATCTTATTCATGTTGATCTTGTTTCGTGCACCTGCTGTGCAGTGTAACCTATATGCTTTACTCTGTCCAAGTTCTTTTTCACCCTATGATTTGTACGTCCTTGTTTACAATGCTCTGCCTGCAATGGTCACAAAAAAACAGCTTTTCACTGTACTTAAGTACGCGTGCCAATAAATCAAATTAATCAATCCTGCGTAAAAGTATAGACGTTCTCATTCATTTAACGTCTCTTTTGGAAATAATTGATCGTCGCTAATTCTCAAGTATCAACACAATCACTTCTCCTTCTCTCACAGCTCTACAAATTAGACACTCAGTTTCTTCAAGCTGTCTCCATGGTATATTGCTTATGTCTTTGGCAAGGAGATCACTCCTTGAGAAGGAGGTCAAACCTGTCTACAGTGCCCCAAGTACACCCATCAATCTACTTCCAAGCATCCCAGCTGTTCACACATTTCGAACATGCTCCCCCCATCCGTCGTACAGAAATCCCTCTACCACACCATCTCCAAATCCCCGTTCCAATGCTCTAAGAACCCCAGAACCAAATGCAATAAAGATAGAGTGCCCCTTGTCCTCAACTACCACCCACCATTGCCCGCATCCAATGCATCATCCTTAAATACGATAT